>NC_069137.1:3871615-4008827 GCF_026914265.1 Mya arenaria | reverse complement strand
AACGTCACCAGACAATATACACTGATATAGAGACATACAACGTCACTAGACAATATACACTGATATAGAGCCATACAACGTCATCAGACAATATACACTGATATAGAGCCATACAACGTCACCAGACAATATACACTGATATAGAGACAAACAACGTCACTAGACAACATACACTGATATAGAGCCATACAACGACACCAGACAACATACACTGATATAGAGACATACAACGTCACCAGACAATATACACTGATATAGAGACATACAACGTCACCAGACAACATACACTGATATAGAGACATACAACGTCACTAGACAACATACACTGATACAGAGACATACAACGTCACTAGACAACATACACTGATATAGAGCCATACAACGTCACTAGACAACATACACTGATATAGAGCCATACAACGTCACCAGACAATATACACTGATATAGAGACATACAACGTCACCAGACAACATACACTGATACAGAGACATACAACGTCACTAGACAACATACACTGATATAGAGCCATACAACGTCACCAGACAACATACACTGATATAGAGACATACAACGTCACCAGACAACATACACTGATATAGAGCCATACAACGTCATCAGACAATATACACTGATATAGAGACATACAACGTCACCAGACAATATACACTGATATAGAGACATACAACGACACTAGACAACATACACTGATATAGAGCCATACAACGTCACCAGACAATATACACTGATATAGAGACATACAACGTCACTAGACAACATACACTGATATAGAGACATACAACGTCACTAGACAATATACACTGATATAGAGCCATACAACGTCACCAGACAATATACACTGATATAGAGCCATACAACGTCACTAGACAACATACACTGATACAGAGACATACAACGTCACTAGACAACATACACTGATATAGAGACATACAACGTCACCAGACAACATACACTGATATAGAGACATACAACGTCACCAGACAATATACACTGATATAGAGACATACAACGACACTAGACAACATACACTGATATAGAGCCATACAACGTCACCAGACAACATACACTGATATAGAGACATACAACGTCACCAGACAACATACACTGATATAGAGCCATACAACGTCACCAGACAATATACACTGATATAGAGACATACAACGTCACCAGACAACATACACTGATACAGAGACATACAACGTCACTAGACAACATACACTGATATAGAGGCATACTACGTCACTTGACAACATACACTGATATAGAGACATACAACGTCACCAGACAACATACACTGATATAGAGCCATACAACGTCACTAGACAACATACACTGATATAGAGACATACAACGTCACCAGACAACATACACTGATACAGAGACATACAACGTCACTAGACAACATACACTGATATAGAGGCATACTACGTCACTTGACAACATACACTGATATAGAGACATACAACGTCACCAGACAACATACACTGATATAGAGACATACAACGTCACCAGACAACATACACTGATACAGAGACATACAACGTCACTAGACAACATACACTGATATAGAGCCATACAACGTCACTAGACAACATACACTGATATAGAGGCATACTACGTCACTTGACAACATACACTGATATAGAGACATACAACGTCACCAGACAACATACACTGATATAGAGACATACAACGTCACCAGACAACATACACTGATACAGAGACATACAACGTCACTAGACAACATACACTGATATAGAGCCATACAACGTCACCAGACAACATACACTGATACAGAGACATACAACGTCACCAGACAACATACACTGATATAGAGCCATACAACGTCACCAGACAATATACACTGATATAGAGACATACAACGTCACTAGACAACATACACTGATATAGAGCCATACAACGTCACTAGACAACATACACTGATATAGAGCCATACAACGTCACCAGACAACATACACTGATATAGAGACATACAACGTCACTAGACAACATACACTGATATAGAGACATTCAACGTCACCAGACAACATACACTGATATAGAGCCATACAACGTCACTAGACAACATACACTGATATAGAGACATACAACGTCACTAGACAACATACACTGATATAGAGCCATACAACGTCACTAGACAACATACACTGTTATAGAGACATACAACGTCACTAGACAACATACACTGATATAGAGACATACAACGTCACTAGACAACATACACTGATATAGAGACATACAACGTCACCAGACAACATACACTGATATAGAGCCATACAACGTCACTAGACAACATACACTGATATAGAGCCATACAACGTCACCAGACAACATACACTGATATAGAGACATACAACGTCACCAGACAACATACACTGATACAGAGACATACAACGTCACTAGACAACATACACTGATATAGAGCCATACAACGTCACCAGACAACATACACTGATACAGAGACATACAACGTCACCAGACAACATACACTGATATAGAGCCATACAACGTCACCAGACAATATACACTGATATAGAGCCATACAACGTCACCAGACAACATACACTGATATAGAGACATCCAACGTCACTAGACAACATACACTGATATAGAGCCATACAACGTCACTAGACAATATACACTGATATAGAGCCATACAACGTCACCAGACAATATACACTGATATAGAGACATACAACGTCACCAGACAACATACACTGATATAGAGACATACAACGTCACTAGACAACATACACTGATATAGAGACATACAACGTCACCAGACAATATACACTGATATAGAGACATACAACGTCACCAGACAACATACACTGATATAGAGCCATACAACGTCACCAGACAACATACACTGATATAGAGACATACAACGTCACCAGACAATATACACTGATATAGAGCCATACAACGTCACCAGACAACATACACTGATATAGAGACATACAACGTCACCAGACAATATAAACTGATATAGAGCCATACAACTTCACTAGACAACATACACTGATATAGAGCCATACAACGTCACTAGACAACATACACTGATATAGAGACATACAACGTCACTAGACAACATAAACTGATATAGAGACATACAACGTCACCAGACAATATAGAGACATACAACGTCACTAGACAACATACACTGATATAGAGACATACAACGTCACTAGACAACATACACTGATATAGAGCCATACAACGTCACTAGACAACATACACTGATATAGAGACATACAACGTCACTAGACAACATACACTGATATAGAGACATACAACGTCACTAGACAACATACACTGATATAGAGACATACAACGTCACTAGACAACATACACTGATATAGAGACATACAACGTCACCAGACAATATACACTGATATAGAGCCATACAACGTCACTAGACAACATACACTGATACAGAGACATCCAACGTCACCAGACAACATACACTGATATAGAGACATACAACGTCACCAGACAACATACACTGATATAGAGACATACAACGTCACTAGACAACATACACTGATATAGAGCCATACAACGTCACTAGACAACATACACTGATACAGAGACATCCAACGTCACCAGACAACATACACTGATATAGAGACGTACAACGTCAATAGAAAACATACACTGATATAAACATATAAAACGTCACTAGACAACTTACACTTATAAAGGGACATAAAAATGTCACTATAAAACATACACTGATATAGAAACATTCAAACTTACTAGACAACATTCACTGATAAAGAGACATACAACGTCACTACACAACATACACTGATTTAAGACATACAACGTCACAAGACAAAATACTCTTAAATAGAGACATACAACGTAACTAGACAACATACACTGATATAGAGACATACAACGTCAATTGTCACTAGACAACATACACTGATATAGGGACATAAAACGTTACCAGACAATATACACTGATATAGAGACGTACAACTTCAACAGAACATCATACACTGATGAAGATACATACAACGTCACTAGATAACATACACTGATTTAAAGACATACAACGTCACCACACAATATACACTGATATAGAAACATTCAAACTTACTAGACAACATACACTGATATAGAGACATACAACGTCACCACATAATATACAATGATATAGAGACGTACAATGTCACCAGACAACATTCACAGGTATAGAGACATAAAACGTCAATTGTCACTAAACAACATACACTGTCACCAGACAACATACAATGATAAAGATACATACAACGTCACTAGACAACATACACTGATATAGATACATACAACATCACCAGACAATATACACTGATATAGAAACATTCAAACTTACTAGACAACATTCACTGAAATAGAGACATACAATGTCACCAGATAATATACAATGATATAGAGACATAAAACGTCAATTGTCCCTAGACAATATACACTGATATAGGGACATACAATGTCACCAGACAAC
Organism: Mya arenaria; assembly: GCF_026914265.1. NCBI lineage: Eukaryota > Metazoa > Mollusca > Bivalvia > Myida > Myidae > Mya > Mya arenaria. Next base: position 4,004,295 of record NC_069137.1, on the reverse strand, counting down.
ATACACTGATAAAGAGACATACAACGTCACTAGACAACATACACTGATAAAGGGACATACAACGTCACCAGACAATATACACTGATATAGAGACATACAACGTCACCAGACAACATACACTGATAAAGATACATACAACGTCACTAGACAACATACACTGATATAGATACATACAACATCACCAGACAATATACACTGATATAGAAACATTCAAACTTACTAGACAACATTCACTGATATAGAGACATACAATGTCACCAGATAATATACAAAGATATAGAGACATAAAACGTCAATTGTCACTAGACAACATACACTGATATAGGGACATACAATGTCACCAGACAACATACACTGATAAAGAGACATACAACGTCACTAGACAACATACACTGATAAAGGGACATACAACGTCACCAGACAATATACACTGATATAGAGACATACAACGTCACCAGACAACATACACTGATATAGAGACATACAACGTCACCAGACAACATACACTGATATAGAGACATACAACGTCACCAGACAATATACACTGATATAGAGACATACAACGTCACTAGACAACATACACTGATATAGAGACATACAACGTCACTAGACAACATACACTGATATAGAGACATACAACGTCACCAGACAATATACACTGATATAGAGCCATACAACGTCACTAGACAACATACACTGATATAGAGACATACAACGTCACTATACAATATACACTGATATAGAGACATACAACGTCACTAGACAACATACACTGATATAGAGACATCCAACGTCACCAGACAACATACACTGATAAAGGGACATACAACGTCACTAGACAACATGCACTTATATAGAGACATACAACGTCACTAGACAACATACACTGATATAGAGACATACAACGTCACCAGACAACATACACTGATATAGAGACATACAACGTCACTAGACAACATACACTGATATAGAGACATACAACGTCACCAGACAACATACACTGATATAGAGACATACAACGTCACTAGACAACATACACTGATAAAGGGACATACAACGTCACTAGACAACATGCACTTATAATGAGACATACAACGTCACCCGACAACATACACTGATATAGAGACATACAACGTCACTAGACAACATACACTGATATAGAGACATACAACGTCACTAGACAACATACACTGATATAGAGACATACAACGTCACCAGACAACATACACTGATATAGAGACATACAACGTCACTAGACAACATACACTGATAAAGGGACATACAACGTCACTAGACAACATTCATTGATATAGAGCCATACAACGTCACCAGACAACATACACTTATATAGAGACATACAACGTCACCAGACAATATACACTGATATAGAGACATACAACGTCACTAGACAACATACACTGATATAGAGACATACAACGTCACTAGACAACATACACTGATATAGAGACATACAACGTCACCAGACAATATACACTGATATAGAGCCATACAACGTCACTAGACAACATACACTGATATAGAGACATACAACGTCACTAGACAATATACACTGATATAGAGACATACAACGTCACTAGACAACATACACTGATATAGAGACATCCAACGTCACCAGACAACATACACTGATAAAGGGACATACAACGTCACTAGACAACAAGCACTTATATAGAGACATACAACGTCACTAGACAACATACACTGATATAGAGACATACAACGTCACCAGACAACATACACTGATATAGAGACATACAACGTCACTAGACAACATACACTGATATAGAGACATACAACGTCACTAGACAACATGCACTTATAATGAGACATACAACGTCACCCGACAACATACACTGATATAGAGACATACAACGTCACTAGACAACATACACTGATATAGAGACATACAACGTCACTAGACAACATACACTGATATAGAGACATACAACGTCACCAGACAACATACACTGATATAGAGACATACAACGTCACTAGACAACATACACTGATAAAGGGACATACAACGTCACTAGACAACATGCACTTATAATGAGACATACAACGTCACCCGACAACATACACTGATATAGAGACATACAACGTCACCAGACAACATACACTGATATAGAGACATACAACGTCACCAGACAACATACACTGATATAGAGACATACAACGTCACTAGACAACATACACTGATAAAGGGACATACAACGTCACTAGACAACATACACTGATATAGAGACATACAACGTCACTAGACAACATACACTGATATAGAGCCATACAACGTCACCAGACAACATTCACTGATAAAGAGACATACAACGTCACTACACAACATACACTGATTTAAGACATACAACGTCACAAGACAAAATACTCTTAAATAGAGACATACAACGTAACTAGACAACATACACTGATATAGAGACATACAACGTCACTAGACAACATACACTGATATAGAGACATACAACGTCAATTGTCACTAGACAACATACACTGATATAGGGACATACAACGTTACCAGACAACATACACTGATATAGAGACATACAACGTCACTAGACAACATACACTTATATAGAGACATACAACGTCACTAGTCAACATACACTGATATAGAGACATACAAGGTCACTAGACAACATACACTTATATAGAGACATACAACGTCACTAGACAACATGCACTTATAATGAGACATACAACGTCACCCGACAACATACACTTATAATGAGACATACAACGTCACTAGACAACATACACTTATAATGAGACATACAACGTCACTAGACAACATACACTTATAATGAGACAACCAACGTCACTAGACAACATACACTTATATAGAGACATACAACGTCACTAGACAACATACACTGATATAGAGACATACAACGACACTAGACAACATACATTTATATAGAGACATACAACGTCACTAGACATTATACACTTATATAGAGACATACAACGTCACTAGACAACATACACTTATATAGAGAAATACAACGTTACCAGACAATATACACTTATATAGAGACATACAACGACACTAGACAACATACACTTATATAGAGACATACAACGACACTAGACAACATACACTGATATAGAGACATACAACGTCACTAGACAACATACACTGATATAGAGACATACAACGTCACTAGACAACATGCACTTATAATGAGACATACAACGTCACTAGACCACATACACTGATATAGAGACATACAACGTCACTAGAAAACATACACTTATATAGAGACATACAACGTCACTAGACAACATACACTGATAAAGAGACATACAACATCACTATACAACATACACTGATATAGAGACATACAACGTTAATAGACAACATACACTATTATAGAGACATACAACGTCACTAGACAACATACACTGATATAGAGACATACAACGTCACTAGACCACATACACTGATATAGAGACATACAACGTCACTAGACAACATACACTTATATAGAGACGTACAACGTCACTAGACAACATGCATTTATAATGAGACATACAACGTCACTAGACAACATACACTGATATAGAGACATACAACGTCACTAGACAACATACACTGATATAGAGACATACAACGTCACCCGACAACATACACTTATATAGAGACGTACAACGTCAATAGAAAATTTACACTGATAGAGAGACATACAACGTCACTGGACAACATACATTGATATAGAGACATACAACGTCACTAGACAACATACACTGATATAGAGACATACAACGACACTAGACAACATACACTTATATAGAGACATACAACGACACTAGACAACATACACTTATATAGAGACATACAACGACACTAGACAACATACACTGATATAGAGACATACAACGTCACTAGACAACATACACTATTATAGAGACATACAACGTCACTAGACAACATGCACGTATAATGAGACATACAACGTCACTAGACCACATACACTGATATAGAGACATACAACGTCACTAGACAACATACACTTATATAGAGACATACAACGTCACTAGACAACATACACTGATATAGAGACATACAACGTCACTTGACAACATACACTGATATAGAGACATACAACGTCACTAGACATCATACACTGATATAGAGACATACAACGTCACCCGACAACATACACTTATATAGAGACGTACAACGTCAATAGAAAATTTACACTGATAGAGGGACATACAACGTCACTGGACAACATACATTGATATAGAGACATACAGCGTCAATAAGCAACATGCACTGATATGGAGATGTACAACGTTAGTAGCCAGTATAAACTAATATAGAGACATACAACATATACTTATATAGAGACATACAACGTCACCAGACAACATACACTGGTTTAAGACATACAATTTCACTAGAATAAATAAACTTATATAGAGACATCAAACGTCACTAGACTGCAAACACTGATAAAGAGACATAAAACGTCAATTGTGACTAGACAATATACACTGATATGGATACATACATCGTCACCAGACAACAAACACTGATATAGAGACAAACAACATCACTAGACAACATACACTTATATGGAGACATACAACGTCTCCTGACAACGTATACTGATACTTAGACATACATCTTCACCAGACAACATACATTGGTATAAATACATACAACATCATTATAGAACATACATTTGTATAGACACATACAACGTCACTAGACAACATACACTGATATAGACATTTACAACGCCACTTGACATCATACGATAATATAGAGACATGCAATGTCACTAGACCACATACACTGATATAGAGCCTTCTAACATGAGTCTATTTTAGCAGCAATTGTATTTTTTAAAACAGTGTCATAAACATACCGTGTTTGCGTGATTCTTACAGTCAACTGACCGGAATCCTCAATCGGTAAGGCTACGTATTTGCTTTGTTCCGTCATTCGTGGCTTCATCAATCTACCGGACGCTCGTTTCCTCTCTAGTCCTATGTATTGCTTTAACGGATATTATAATGAAAACTAATCACGAAATATGTAAGTGTGTTTGATTAACAATACTCATAAATGTAACCCATATGTATGCGTATGTATCGGAGTACATCAATGTTATCTATATGTTATGCATATAACATGTCTTTCTAAATGTTTCTTTAAATAAACATTATTTTTGCTTCCCTGATACTGTGAAAATGATCTGATCAATTAGAACGGAATATGACAATTGTGTTATCTCTTAGTCTGATTATATTGGAATTCATTTAATTGCATCAAAATTAATTAGTTTTCCCCCATCAAAACGTATCTAATGAAGTAATGATTTAGTTGATTTCCCCCATCAATACGTATCTAATGAAGTAAATATTTAATTGGTTTTCCCCCATCAATACGTATCTAATGAAGTAAAGATTTAATTGGCTTTCCTACATCAATACGTATCTAATGAAGAAAATATTTAATTGGATTTCCCCCATCAATACGTATCTAATGAAGTAAAGATTTAATTGGTTTTCCCCATCAATACGTATCTAATGAAGTAAAGATTTAATTGGTTTTCCCCCATCAAAACGTATCTAATGAAGTAAAGATTGGTTTTCCCCCATCAATACGTATCTAATGAAGTAAAGATTGGTTTTTCCCCATCAATACGTATCTAATGAAGTAAAGATTGGTTTTCCCCCATCAATACGTATCTAATGAAGTAAAGATTGGTTTTCCCCCATCAATACGTATCTAATGAAGTAAAGATTGTTCAACGTTGATCGTTTGTCATATCTTACAAGGATTGAGTTGTATTTCATTTCAAAGTTGTATTATTGGAGTGAACAAAGTATGTATTTCGATGCCTCAACGCAATACCGCTTTGACTCAGTATAAAAAGTAAAGAAAGGAGTTTAGACTGCCTAATCCTCGACAATGATATTCAATGAGCTTAGATTCATAAATAGCCCACGAGGCATTTCTCCTATTATCAACAATATACCTAAACCATTGCAATGACCTCAGGCGAAATTCTATTTTGAGATACGCACGACAGATTAATTGCAGCAAATGTCTGATTATTACTTAGTTAACTCTGGTCTTACTGAATACATTTACAAGCGAATCTCAGAAACACACTTTCACATGCTGAGCTATTCTACGATATGACATTCCTTTATGTTTCAGGAGGTGCTAGCTCCAACTGTTTTTGAGATATGTAGGCCATATGCATTTAGGTATTATATTATTGATCGTTATAGACCATTTAGCTAATGCTTTAAGTATTGAATATAAACAATTCCTGGAAAAGGATGAAAACAACACATCCCGAGGTAAAGAGGCCATAAATGAAATTGATTATGTTAAGATAAATTTGAAAATACAATTAGTAAAAAAGATAACTATATGTCTCTCGCATGATTTAAACCTAGATTCGGATCCCAGTTATAGCTAAGTATTATTGTTATTGCTAATGCAGTCGTAAATTATTTGTTTTATAGCGTACAGAGTCGTAATATGTCGTGTTAATATCGCATCTTATTGCATAATATCGCAAAATATCAAACCTTTTCTTATATACTCGTATAACACTTACCATAATGCACTATACGTTCGCGCGTTTTTCCGTGATAATGTGTAATAAGTATTGATGGAGTGTTTTGCGCTAACACATATCATGAGATGTCAACCAATCCTATTAAAACACTTCATCTGTACACTCATTTTTGCAAATGTTTAAGCAGACAGATCGCGGCTTTCCCAAACGATACTAATGAGCATTATACCACTGTTTATCGTGAGTCTGGCGAAATGTCGTGGCATTGTGACAGGAGTATATTACAAAATGAATATGTAGGTAAATAAATAGTCGGGTTTTGGAAATTGTACGACACGATGAGAAAGGTTGCAAGCTGTATACAAGGATTAATCGTGTTACCATACAACGGTGGATATTGTAAATTGGAATCTACCCATGTCCATGTACAATGCGTAATACTACTAACTATAATGTTATCTATACAGACCAGTCCAGCAGGCGAATGTTTATCTATGAGCCCACGAAGCAAGGGTCCAACTCCAACAGACAGTAAACGAGACACACAAAACGTCACAAGAGAACGGGAACATTACATAAATATTGAAACATCCTTCAAGTCTTGAAGGGTCGTTAAGGCTTTAGACGAACAACTTTCCTTATACTAGATAAATGCAGCCGAGCGTTTTCATTTGTTTTCTAATAGTAGCTAGACCTGACATTTTTATTAATTTAAAGCAAATTAATCAATTAAGAAAAAAATATTAATGAATAAGAATATAATTTTCTGATTAAGAACATATGCACAATGCCCATATATCCGATATGGAGTCGAATGTAATGGCTGCCATTATGTACTGCTTGAATTACAACATTCACACAGTTTCCTAGATGGTATAAGTTTAAAATTTAGAGATCTGTATTAAATAAGCACCGAACTCGAATTAAAACAGTGTTTTGTATAAACCTTGTTGTTTGATAAACAAAGGCTTTTACATAAGCAAACGATTTTTGAAATATATCATTGCATTAAATAAACAAATACTATGGTAAATTGATAACCAATTTTGCTGTCGAATTCAGCAAGACTGATATTTACATGTGTACAATTAATCACGATTCAAACTAATAAGGTTTAATCATTTAGGTTACCGTAATTTACCCAAATATAAATGTAATCTCTGTTTTCCATACAATTATAACAATATCAGTAACATTTAACCATAAGCATGTGTTTTATTCGTGCACCTTGCTTTCTTAATATAATTACCTATATATGCAGGAAGACGGGAATGCCAGACAAAACATTTGGTCGTACACATACATTATCCCTTTCTTGAGTATCAGAAACTTCCGGAAGATAGACTCCATATTAATCCGAAAACATCTTTTTCAACTTGGTTCGTGAGCAGTACTAATGATACAATGAACATTAAAAGGACTTCTAGATTACTTACCCCAACCCTAACGCTAAGCCATGTGACTTATAACTGGTACCATATAACAGCGCGTCGGTATGGAACAAAGTGTGCTAGTGCATTTTTTTGGTAGCGTGTTTTCCTCGTTTTAGGGATATTATAAGTTACGGGGTGAGTAGGTGACTATATATTGGATATACGGGGCAACGGAAACCATAACCGAATCTGATTTCCTGCGCCCCGTATATCCCATATCGGCTCACCTACTAACCCCGTAACGTATATATCAAGTCGACAATCGGTTTACATGTTTAAATAGTTCATTTATTTACCGGAATATTCATCGGAATCGGGAAATAGACGCCATTTTGGCGCAATATAAATTTGGTGGAAAAATATTGGGTCACCGCGTGACCATTTATAGACCAATGGCGTTGAGTCATTTATGGTGGAGGCGTGATATGGAATGCTGCGTTCTATACGACTTTCGATCAGGCTGTACTGAGTACGAGAAATGGCCGGAGGTTTTAAAATTTTAACAAGCCTTGAAGATAAATGTTTTATTCTAGTTAGTGATTATTCATTGCCTTAACGGTGATCACCTGTAATCGTTATCAGTGAGTAAGTGAGAGACGGGAATAATCAGTTATTGTCAATAGCTCCATATATTTTGACAGTCAACCTTGTCAAGCCTTATATGTATGCTAGCTAATAATCTACTTGGTATACACTGTTATCAAATTTCGTGTATCGTACCTGTTTCGTAGCCTGGTTGGTGTTGTTGAGTCATTTACCAAGCTAAAATATAACCTACATTTTCAGCCAATGAACAGTCTCCTCGCGCTACGCTTAATCGGTAAGAATTTAAACGTTCTTTGGGATTTTCAAGGTTCGCCTCATCAGAATACGTGCAAGCCTTCCTGTCCGTTATGGTGTTTCTTCCTCATCGTATGTACATGGTTATAGTTACATCCATTCTGAAGGTATTTTATGTGTTTGTTTGTTTAAGCGATTAAAATCAAAACAATTCATTAATGATATTAAAGGTGTTTTGTTTTAGTTGAATATTTTTTAATATACTTGAGGTTGGTGGTGATGATTTATTTTAAAAACACATTAAAAATTATATCGACCGTGTATCAACGCAATTAAAAAATAACAACAGCCACTAATTTGTAATTTCGAATACATGATAGTCGATTGTCAAACATTTGTATGATCAACTAAATCGAAGCTACACCCAAACATGGGTAAAACATTAAGTCGCTAATGATTACACTAGTTCGATTAAGAATAAAATGTTTACTGATCAATTAAGTATGTAACAAATTAACCCTCATTGTTCTTCTTCTTCTTCTTCATCATCATCATCATCATCATCATCATCATCATCATCATCATCATCATCATCATCATCATCATCATCATCATCATCACCATCTTCATCTACTTCTTATTATTATTATTCTTCCTCTTCTTCTTCTTCTTCTTCTTCTTCTTCTTCTTCTTCTTCTTCTTCTTCTTCTTCTTCTTCTTCTTCTTCTTCTTCTTCTTCTTCTTCTTCTTCTTCTTTTTCGCTTGTTTCTTCTTTTTTTTCGCCTTTGTCTTCGCCTTCGTCTCATTCTTTTTTTTTTATAAAAATACTTTTAATAAACTAACGTGAACCAACAAGATTATCCAAAACAAGAGAACACAATTTCTGTAAAGAAAGGGGTAGTATTTAAAGATCCACAAGAGTACAATTTAGTTGATTTCAACTTTATAGGATTTTCATAGAAATTCTTAGCATATATACAATGTACATATAAGGAAATACTACAAACCTATATAAAGGTGAAAAGTTAACATGGTAAAAGTAATAATACTTTAATATTAAAAAAAAACAATCATTTAGCGGAGCAAAAGTAACTAAGAATCACTTAAATACATTAGATTGAATACGTTTAGGCAGATTAAAAGAGCATTATTGACAGTTTTGCTTCCGAACAATAAATATATAGTACACCCACCTATTTTTTATACATAAATAACAAGTAACATTTAACTAAGTGAAACGCATGGTGCTGCAATTCGAAGAAAAGCAAGGTTACAGCAAAAGCATAACTCAAAATGCATACATTACAAGCTCATAAACTATAGCACAACGAAAGACAAAGACAGCAGCTACATAATCATTCTAAAACAACACATGCGCACCTTTATATTGCAGGCACATCAAACATGCAGGTACACCCATAACATACAAACTATGTACACAATGAACAACCATACTTGAAGCCACCCCAGGTTGGATTAGTCTCTTGAACTTCACATAGCCTGTGGTTGTTACGATGTCCTTTAGAACAGACTTCCATACCTGGGTGGCTTCATAACAAAAACTCATCTTACCATAGGTTACAGTTTTGAATCAAGCGACATCGAGAGCATAGCTACACCTGTAAGAATAATGTTTAGATTCTACATTTACATGCTTTTGTACATATACTTGGAATAGTGTTGATGACATTTTAACCATTTGTCTCGAGCGACTGACATGCAGAGTGGGCATGTTTACCTTATTCAACAAGTATGTAGCTAGATGTAAAATCAGTTAAAACATTCGGTATTCGGACCTGCAAAAGTCCCAGGCAAGAGGACGATAATTAAAATTTGATAATACTAAACATGTATAAATTCTAATGTCACGGTCTAAATAATTATACAAACATGTAAATACATTTACTTTTATTGCTTCTTTTATACAGACAGGTGACACATGTTGTTTATAATTTAGAAATGAATCAATTTCAATTCCCAGAAATTTGACACTAAAGTCACATGAAATAAAGGAGCCATGAATTTTAAAATCTTTAATGCAATCACTTGTGTTTTTACCAATACAGTTTCTTTGAGACTTTTCAGGACTGGCTTACACATGATTGCTTTCAAACCATGACATTAAAACTGCGCTCTCTCTATTTAGGACAAGTTTCAAATTGGCGATAGTTTTGTCGCAGTTGGTGAGAGTGTTATCATCTGCACAATTGAAAGAATTGGCCTTCTCTACAAAGAAGAAACTATTATTAAGAAATAACTTCAAATATCAGAGGACCCAGAATTGATCCCTGGGGCTGTTGTTTAGAAATGGGCATCTACGCACTAAGAAAATTGCCTAATTTTTAGCATTGACGATTTGAAAGATGTGAATCATTAAGAAGTGAGACAGAAGAAGACAAAAACCCTATAGGTTGGAACTAACTGAACAATCAGCTGATGAAGGAGATAGTTGAATGCCTTGGAAAGGTCCATGAGAACGGCTGCAACATATTCATGTCAGTCAAGGCAGACTTACAGTATTCCACTAGTCTTATAAGGGTTCCTTTATGCGTGATATTTTGTTTGTTTGCTTATGAGAGGTACACTATAAAAATTAAGCATATCGACATCTGGGACCACTTCTGTACAAAAATGTTAAGTATACACAGGTTTTCATTTGGTAAGATCTCATATAAAAACGATATATGGATAAATATTGACCAATCAAATACATATGATAAAAACCATAATTGGCCGATATAAAGTAGATAGCTAAAAATGATATGAACATGCTTTATATTATATTGTCTTGCTACCTTAAACTGCGAATATAAGTAGTTTATAAAAGTTATAATGATGACGATCACAATTCTTATCTTTCATACCAGCACAAGTACATCATTACACGATACAGCCAAGATAAACACAAGCGATTCATTTTAGGTCATGCTTTCTTTCGAAGTGGAGCTACTCGGCTGACAGTATGGATTCATTACGTTTGCTTGTGTTAGTGATAGGCTTTCATGTTAATATATCACAAGGTATGTACATTCATATTTGAAATATTTATGAGTTTTTCAGTTGCCAGCCCTACCATTGGTGTAACAGCCTTTGCCTTACATATTGTCAGTGTTCGAAACGTTATCACGTGGTACAGTCTCCATTAAAAACTATTAACTGAGCGCCCTTTGTTTTACAGGTCGTCAATGTTTGAATAGCCATTAAAATACCATTGGGTAACACCCTTTTGGGACTCCATGACGAGGGACAAATTCCATTACCATACAATTGAGTTACCTCCTTTGCATTATCAGTCGTTAGTGTTCGAATCTCCATAACGAGGGGAAACTTTCATTAAGATATCATTGAGTTAACCCCTCTGCATTATCAGTCGTTAGTGTTCTAATCCCCATAATGAGGGGAAACTTTCATTAAACTGTCATTGAGTTGACCCCTCTGCATTATCAGTCGTTAGTGTTAGAAACGCCGTGACGAGGGACAAAAATCCTTTAAAGTACAATTGAATAATCCCACTTTGCATTACCGGTCTTTTTTGTTTGAAAGGCCATGACGAAGGACAAAATTCCTATAAAATACAATTGAGTAACCCCACTTTGCATTACCGGTCGTTATTGTTCGAAATGCCATGTCGAGGGGAAAATGTTCATTAAAAAAACATTGAGTTACCCTGTTTGCATTATCAGTTGTTAGTGTTCGAAACGCAATGACGAGGGACACAACTCCTTTAAAGTACAATTGAATAATCCCACTTTGCATTACCGGTCGTTTTTGTTCGAAAGGCCATGACGAAGGACACAATTCCTTTAAAATACAATTGAGTAACCCCACTTTGCATTACCGGTCGTTATTGTTCGAAATGTCATGACGAGGGGAAAATGTTCATTAAAAAAAAACATTGAGTTACCCTGTTTGCATTATCAGTCGTTAGTGTTCGAAACGCCATGACGAGGGACAAATTCTATTAAATTATCACTAAGTCAAATGCATTTGTATTACAGGTCTGGTGTGTTTGAAATGCCATGACGTCGTTCAACCACGACACTGCATGACCGCTATCAGCTGTGCAGAATCGGAGGTTGGTATGAATTTGTCAGCCTAAATAATTTATCATTATAAAAGCCATTGCGGTTGATCGCATATATTATATTTTTTAATAAGAAACGTACCATTTTGTCAATTATCTCAATTTTCAAACACATGCTTTGATTGGTTTCATCACAACAGACGTACACATGACAAAAATGTATTTCGAGTGATATAATTATGGCTTAAAATACTACTTCCATATGTTGTGTATATTTCACAATTACAATATAATGGGCATAAATAATTCAATATATTTTTCAATCTAAGTATAACTACCTTAGGTGTGTTACGCAGAAAGAACGGTAAATGACCTGGACGAGGTCGCTTATACATTGGGATGTACGCCAAAACAGGCAAGTAATTTTAAAAGTTATTTTTAAAAAAACTTAAAAAAATAGATTGATTTAATGTTTCTTTTCATATCTTACAATATTTCAGTTGTTCAACTATGTACACTTCATGGACAACATGGTATAATAATAATTGCATTAGTAAGTATTTTGGGTAGAGTAGATGTAACCATAAGTGACCATAAGTGTGATTACATGTCGGGCCTTCATGAGACACACGGGGCATTTGTACACATTTGGCTGACTGAACTTTGTATTTTCTCTATTTTACGTTCATACATTCATTAAGAAAGATTGAGGGGTTGAAATGGATAAAAGTCACTTGTAAACTGTGTTTTTCTCTATGTTAGTGGTTTAAAGGCAGTAACTGTTTCATTAAATTTAATTGATAACGATATTTCAAAATTCTAAAATCTGTGTTTGTTGTCATCTGACATCTTGTTTGTTTCGTCATAAACAAGTTTGACTTTATTAATATTACCTTTAAAAAAGGTCATGGACATTTACGTTTCAACTGATGGCGTTGTCCCTGTATGCTATTTTTTTTGTACATTTGTCCAATTTTCCCTCGCGCATAGGTCCCGTTATGCTGACTTTGAGTCTTAGACTGATGGACTTATAAATTCAGCACATTTGTATCTGGACACCTGGCCTATTTTAATATACAATATCATCATATATATTAAACGCGTCAAACGAATTGCTACTGGAAAGTTTTATATATTATGTCATGCAGTAGCAAAACGTTTCATAAATGTATGTTAAATACATGTTTTACCGGACAATGTAAACACATTACATCCTGTTTTGCAGTCTTTTGAGTTCCACGTGTTGATTTGGTTCTATTTGATGGATTGATTTCTTTACTGTAACAATAACTAGCGATCCTGTAGCAACTACAATATATTATTTTTATAATAACTACTTCTATCATAATATTTATTGTTAATTTCAGACATGTTCAAACTCTTCCTCAACCTCTCAGTTCAGCAGATGCAAACTCTGCTGTGACAGCCCGCTCTGTAACAACGAAGCCTGTGGTGAACCGGGCAAGCAATTACTTTGCCATCAGTTTAAGAGAACAACTGAAGTATTGTCTTAGCCTAGGTGTTGTTGGCGAGGTCAGGGGGGTGCACACACATTTTTTTCAAAACCGCCCAATACATTCACATGAAAATGGTGCAAATGTTGCAAGCGGCAAGATGCATATCTAAATTTCGATTCACAACCTGCTCATACCAACGTGTTGAAGTCACACAACTGTTGGCAAAGATTGTGGTTCTGTTATTTAACTGAATCTGTAAAGATGCATAATATCCCTTACATATTACTAGTACTACAGTCAAACTACTTACGATGAAATTCAATGATTTATATCTGCTGAAGTTATTACTGTCTAGATATGATATCGCATATGTATTGCACTGGTTATTAATTGTTCCTTTTTATTATGGCCCTTATCTAATGAGATCAATAGCCCCAGTGTACATTCGCATTGCACAAATCCCTTACTGGACTAATAATCCTAGAAAGGGAATGAGTTATCCTACTTTGACACTAGAGCAATAAACAGGGAATAAACTCATAGCTGTGGATTACCATGACACCCATTCCATACATTAGCCGGTGCTAGAGGTGTTGTATAATTTGCATTTAATTGGCTGTTAACATAATATCATAATACACACTTAGGACAAGGTAAACAGTTAATGGATTATATTTTAATTTCGTTTGTCTAGGTTACCCGGCAGGTCGAGGACTTCTTTGTTTCAACTGTCATGACCCCGTACCAGCTGGCAGATGCCATAACATTGACTTTTGTGGATCAGAGGAGGTAGGCATTGCTGATATCACTTAAAAAACCTCCGCCAAGCTTATGTAGACATACTACCGAAATACCACCACACAGCTTCACTTTCAGTAATATAATAAAGCCTATAATAAATAATTGAACATATATCATGATTTTTTTTTAGGTTTTAATGTGTGTGTCCCTGTTGTTTTGGGATGTTTGCATTCGGCTTAATATTTTTCAAACATTTTTAGCATTTTGAAAAACACTCTTTCTGACTATAAATGTATGACTACATCGGCCTAATGTTTAAAGCAGACACACCTGTTTGCTAATTTGCAATTTGAGACATACTTGCAATGGCGTTTGGGACAAATATGAACTTTCTTATCTCTGTTCCAGACGTTTTGTTCTAGTTTTAAAGGACTTTAAGGAATAGTACATGCTAATACTCCTTTCTTTATCTTATTCTTATTTATACAATGAATAGTTTTATCATACATAGGCCTTGGTTGTGTGCAATAAATAATAACATTATAATGAGGTCGTGGTCGTCTGCGAAGGCAAAAAATATATAGTATCATTATAAAGAGGCCGTGGTCAACTACGACTCCAATGAAAAGTTATTTTGAATAGAGGCTGCAGTCGTCTGCGAAGTTTATAAATAATTACAGCATACTGGGAGGCCGCTTTCAACTGCAACAAACTCATAGTTTTATCATAAATAGGCTGCGGAAAACTGCGATGCCAATCAATATATACATCAAATATAGGCCGCGGTCGACTACGACGCAAATAAGAATATCTAAAAAAAATCCTAGAATCGATACGTAAAAAGCTAGAGCAAGACTTCGTTTGATTATGAATAACGCTTAAGCAAGATATTATAAAGAGCTGTTTCACAATAGTATATAACAGTGGCTATATAGGATATGTTCCGTCACATGTCGTCGCGTCGCATCACGTCGCGTTCCAAACACGTTGTGTCATATGACTATATCTTTTTTATATTTTGATGTGATTGTGTGTGTCATATTGAACTCGCCTGCAGATAACATTAGCTGGTAATAAAGAAATAATTTTAATCGAAAATATACAGAATAGAATATTGTTTTTTTTTCACAAGTTATGATCACCGTTGTAGGTATGCAGTGTGGCTGGAAGAGAAGTATTTGGGACAATGGTTTTCTCGTCGAAATGCCAATTTGTACGTATTCCATCGTAATATTTCCTCTTGAATATAAGACCTACTGACTCCGAAGCATCCTGATGAAATTGTCAAATATCATAACTACAGTTATGAAGATATTAGATAGTTGCTTAGGACAAACGCATGTACTTTGACATGAATATTGACAAGACGAGACAATCATATAAGCCAACACGCAATAAGTCGTATGCCGATGAGTCATCAATGTGTAGCAATATTCGGCGGTCATCGCAAAATTCCCTTTGAAGTGTTATCGACATTAATAGCGAGGAGCCCTTTAGTGAACAGAAAGATTGCTACAAATTAGATATATACATACAGTGGGAAGCAAAGTAATCTAGTGTGGAGTCATCGGATGCTGTCTACGACGTGTCGTAAACACTGTTTTGTTACAGTTTTAATTAAACAGGCGCCTTAGTTTAAAACTGGGATTAAGACATATATCTAAACAGTGCATCTAGATAGTTGATTTTTATCAAATATCTCACAGAAATATTCATATGGTGATTATACATACCACCTTAAAAGTGAATCGGAGTCTTACATTTAGATTATCGACATATGTTTGTCAAAGGCGCTTAACATGTGTCGTGTTAACAGCGGATAGCGTTAAAGAACATTTACTTAAATTAAAACATTAACAGTCATTCTAATCACATTTTGTTTATTAATTAAGACTTTATTAGTCATTTGAAGTACAATTTGATTAACGTTTATGAAAGCAACAGTTATAAAACATACATGGATAAATGACAATGTCTGACTGTTTGCACATTTAAGGCATGCGAAACACACCATTCGGGCGAAATACTCATTGGTCGCCGGCAAATTTCAGAGTTGAAAAGAAGGTCTGGCGACAGCCGTGGTTGTACCGCATGTTGCTCAAGTGACCTCTGTAATGACGAATGCGTCCAATTAGGTAAGTGTAATCATTTACATATATATCATAAATTGTATGCCTCTGTTTTTGAGTGCCTCCACAAAACCATCTTGAATTCGCTAGCGCGTAGAACCAGATTAAGCGTGAATTTATTTTCATAGCATCATTCAGGTAATGCCCATAGCTCCTAGGGACACTCTCAACAGTGCTCTTGACTAGTATAAATTACAATGTATTTTTAAGCAGGATTGTGTTAATATGTTTTAGCTATTCGTGCTTATATGGATTGATTAACGATTTTATGAATATTGTTGGTAATAGTGTGCATATACTTAAACCTAGTGAACTATTCAATTTTTCATAACTTTAATACTTTTCCTTAGAAGTGTTTGTTTGAGTTATGTATAAAAAACAGTTTTTTACTGATATTAGTATATAGTTCGATGCTCAGTCCGTGTTGTTTTGTACGTTAGTAATATATGTAAGTGTCTGTTAGTCCGTTTCTGTTAAGCCTTAACTTTATGTCTTTAAAATAAATTTTCCTTAAATATTTCTCTTTTGCAGTTTGCATTGTATTAAATATATAAATTCAGATTTTGTCAATGTTTGTTTGACAAGAAACGCAAAGCAGTGTTTATATTCAAGATGTGGTTTTCATTTACGCAAAATCTATGCGGCAGTGGATGGAGACTGGGGATCCTGGGTCGGATGGACAAATTGTGATACGAAATGTGAAAGAGGAAAGCAGTTCAGGACACGAATGTGTAACAATCCTGCCCCGCTTCACGGCGGCGCAAATTGTACTGGAGAGGGAATAGAAACCAAAGGTATGGTGTGGTTCTGTCGTTTCATAACCAAAATCGTCGAAATTTCTTTTCTTTGTTCAATTCATTATGTACAGAACAATAATGACCGAATGAATTTGTATCATTTAAATGCTGGAATGCTTGTTAATGAATTATACGTCGTATTGGTCGTTGTGTAAGAAGGACGAGACACAATAATTTAACATGTTTACATGCATGATGGTTCATATCTGGCTTGTCTTAGCGCAATATGAACTCTTATTTCTCCATCGTCCGTCATTTGTCATCTCTCATCAAGTTTTGTTTTCTGTACACTTCGGATGCCACAATTTTATAGTAATGTTTTTGATAATTTGGAAAAATTAGAATATTGGTCATCTCGGGTAAAAATTATATAAATATGTCAATGTAAGAAAGATCCATTAGATCTTTGTAAGACTTAATTAGAAAACTTGCGTTCAAAACATCATGTATGGATATTGGTTATCTGGGGATAAACAAATTGATTACAAAGTGATATTTGTAACATAGACAATAGAGTCTGCTTGTCAATTTCCATTTCCGACACTTGATCAGAATGATTTTCTTTATGAAGTTTCGAACAATTTATAATATGCGGCGTCTATGGTGAAGACCTATGTCAGTAGCTCAAGTCTTAGAAGTAACTGTTATAGGTTATGCTTATTTCACCTGTTCAGCGAATATTCCGGGTAACAATATGCTTATGTGTAACCATGCTAATGAAGGCCATTTCGGATCAAAAGGAAAGACACAATGCGTCTCTTTCCATTTAATAATACGTTAAAACTCCATCGATTGTGAACATGTAACGACTTTTTTGTTGCATTTGTATTAAAGCACAAAACGTATTGTTACAGCTTTCGCTGACTGTTGGGAAATAAAGCAGCATCTTGGCAAAGTGCCCTCGGGCGTCTTTCACATAACAACATGGAAATCACACCAAAATGAGAGTGTTTACTGTGATATGAACACCGATCATGGAGGATGGACTGTGAGTGTTTTAAGTAGTGCTTACAGTATATACATACTGTTTAAACCGATTGGAACAAGTGGCAAATAGTCCTTAAGTTTTAAATTACCCATTTTAGGGGGCATATTATAGGTTAACGCTTGATATATGTCTAACTCAATTGGCTTTAGTTACCAACCATAAAAAAGCATATGATAAGTGTATATACAAATTAAAGGCCATATGTTGGCGCTTTATATATGGATAATTTATGGCCACATTGTTATTTATAGAACATTATTAATATGTTCTAAAATCTAAAATAATTGAAACACAATAATGCATTTGTTTATTTTACATCAACCTAGAGTGTGTCCTTTTATTAGCATCATATCATATATATTGAACACTGAATTGTGCATTACCAGGAAAAAGTACCTTATTAATACTCAAGTGATTTTATATCGATGGCCGAAATTACATATATCTGATGCAGAATCAATCAGTCTGAAGAAATCAGGTTCGACAAATGTTTTTACTTTTACTTTGTTAGGTATTCCAACACCGCGTTAACGGGAGTGTGGACTTCTACCAAAACTTTTCCTCATTCGAGAATGGCTTTGGATCTCTGCAGGGTGAATTTTGGTTGGGTATGTCAGCGTAGTGATCACATTGTGCATACATGTGATCACTTGTTTAAAGATGCACTCCCAAATAAGAATACCACAATTTACACAATTGTTTTATATACCAAAAAGGAGGAATACACCTCGAAAACAATGGTTCTTATGAAGGATACCGAGTTTAATTTGAAAGAAAGGTGCGGAAAACACTGTCTTTCTACCTTATGAGTCGATAGAAGATTGCGCAAAATCTTGTATTTAGCACTTACGAATCATTTAATATTTTTTGCGTTTTTAAATACACTGTTTTAATCTTGTTCTCAGTAATTGATATTTTCCATAAATGCATTATTTAGTTAGTAGTTAAAGGTTTATCACTCATAGCTTATGTTTGTTATACAAGTAGATGTATCGATTTTGAATAAGAATAAGATCGTCACCTTAACAATATTGCTGCGAGTCGTTGAATGAATGTGTTGGCATAAAGGACAAGTGTTCCTCTGTGCTACTTGTTTGCGCACTACCTCGTTCGAGAATTTGAACATTGTTCCGGTTCAGATTCCCTGGTATGGTAGCACGAGAACAGAGATTTATGAAAATATCAGATAACCTACAAATAAAAAACTTTAAAGAGAAAATTTGCAAACTGAAGTTTACATGAAACATCTGGACACGTTTTTAGATATTTTTAACTGCAATAAAGAAATATATAGACATATTGAAGGCGCCGTTGTTGGTTTAATATGTGGCGGTAGATTATATGATAGTTTATCAAGATATTTGTCATACCTCATTTTCAAAAAAAATAGTGAAAGGTGGTATTCACGTCGATACAGTTTAAAACGTTTTAAAGGCAAACACTTTACTTTGTCATAAGTTGTTTTGTTACACACGTCCTATCTGTATAGCGTGTAAAACTATATCGAACAATAGGCAATGCATAGATGCATTATCTGTGAATCTTTATTGTCATATATAATTGGCAAAAGTATTAAATGCTAACTATATAATCTATTTGCAATATCTGTTTTTAGGCCTCAAATTGGTGTATGAAATGACATCCCGG
The DNA here is from genome assembly GCF_026914265.1 of Mya arenaria. Taxonomy (NCBI): domain Eukaryota; kingdom Metazoa; phylum Mollusca; class Bivalvia; order Myida; family Myidae; genus Mya; species Mya arenaria. The sequence continues at coordinate 3,983,718 of NC_069137.1, read as the reverse complement.
ACAACGAATGATCTAAGGATTGATATCGCACGGGCAAACGACAGCACCGCATTTGTAGTATACACTGGCTTCAGTGTGGGAGCCGGCACAAATTATACGTTACACGTAGATAATTCACGGTCAGAAAGTGGTCGTAAGTACGAGTATGTTTTTAAATGTTTTAGTGTCAACATCTCCATTTTAAATTTAGCATTTAAAAAAAAAAAAAGCCCCGTTAGTCTTAAGTTAGCCGCTTCACCAGTCGAACTTTTGAAGGTTTTATGCACCCGTCCTGCGCCCCTTCTCTCCTTTATTATCCAAGATTATGTTTTTATATCAATATAATGGGACATTTATGAATAAAAAGAACACTATTTTGTTAATCCAATCTGGTTACAGTTAAAAGTTATCATATTCATAAAGTATTACTAGACAAAATAATGTTAATTTATGTTTTGCTCCTTTATCCTAGAAGGCGATCCCAAGCAATAAAACTGTATCTGAAAACTATTGCTCATTCGTACATCCAACATTCTTCCATAAATTTTACAGTAATCTGAAGACAAATATGGGTTTTACGTAAACATTTAACCGTAAAATGCGGAATAACGTATGCATACAATAAGCATGCATTTGATCAAATAATTTACTGTTTAGTTGCAGTGCTTCCATATGGATCCGAGCCGTTTAATATCTTCGCGAACAGTTCCGCCTTTTCCACATTCGACCATGACAATGACGTTTGGCAATCAAATTGTGCTCTTGTATTTCATGGAGCATGGTGGTACAACCATTGCATGTATTATTCGAACCTGAATGGCCATTACTACACACCAGGAACATATGTCGCCAACAGAACCGCTATGACGTTTGATAGCAAAGAATCATTAAAAACTAGCAAAATGATGTTCAGGCCTACAGTATAGACATTTTTTACAAACATGTATATGTCTAGTCTAGTTTTGGAAATAATGTACTAAAGTAAGCCATACTTCATTAGGATGAAAATATGAGTTAGTGTATTTAAAATACTATCATCGATTGTATCTTTATTTTCATTGCATATTGAGTTACCATGGTTATATTATATTTGGATATATTACAGAATAACACAATAATGACACTACTAATACGGTATGATATGTGATTAACATGTGAAAATCGGTCCTTATGAGGATAAATGACATGTTCAGTTTTTTTGAATTTTCTAAATGTGCTATGTTTCAAAAATAAAGTGCTGAAGTTTTAAGCTTATATCTTTAATATTGACTGATTGAGGACACATTTCAACAAACCTCCTGACATTTTCTCTCAGTCACAGTATAGCCTTTGTAGAGTGAACATCGCTCAAGTATAGTAGTAAAGGTTCAACTAATAGGGTTGAGTTGGTAGTTTATCAGTATCGCGTAATCGATTAATAAGGAGTGTACCCCTGTAATAAAGTTTTCTGACTTGTTTTCTGTTCTTTCAATTGTGTGCAAATTGTGTTGCCAATCACACCTCTTCTTGATTCATGTCTTTAACGTCAACATGTCGCATTCCAATTGTTCTATGATAGATCTTGTTATAATTGTCAGTAATATATTGTAGCACGGGCAGAAATGTTGACGTTTCCTTGGACGAAAAAAGCGCATGAGACGAGTCGCGATGGTTCAAATGGCTCTCTCTGGTGTAGACGCCTTAGTTTCGTTTTGAGTCGGGAAATAATGGATTTATTTTTGTTTCATGCGCTCGTGGACTTTCCTGGCCTTATATTTCTGACCTGTAAATAAAATATTTGTGTAGCAGTTGTCAACAATGGTTTTAGCGGCATGTTTGGGATCATAATAAATTGTTTTTAAATAATCTTTCCAAGAAGCAATGTTCACAGTTCCGGGTTCACAGCATAAACGAACAAATTTAAACGTCTTGTATCAATTGATATATTTTATTTTTTCTCTCCACTGAGGTCACTATCAGATTTCTCCTCTTCACCATCTCCATCGTCGGTAAATACCATATCAAATAAATCTTAAAAAGAGCTCTTGTGCTTTCTTAATGCCTTTGTCACGGATAAAGGGGTACTGTGTCCTTTGGAATGAGTTTATCAATCTAAGCCATAATTTGGGTATGCAATCTACTGTTTCTGAGTGGCAAAATGTAGTTATCTATTAAAGCTGTATATTTGGTGAAAAAAAAAAACGTTTCGTTATAGGGTTGTATGCGCTCTGTTGCCATTTCCTGCGCCTCGACATTTTTTCTCCATGGTCTATAAAAGTGTTGTAAAATTTACAAATATTTAGTCGTTAGTTTCTTGGGCTCTTTTCCACGATTGTACATACGCCTCGTTATCTTCTACAGAATCATCCTGCTCAATGTCACTATTGTCTTCATATTTTCGTTTTTTTTTACTCTCTATGTTCAGGACACCAACCATTTTTAACGTGTCTCTGCACGTCATGTGTGGTATAAAATAGTTGTCCACAATCATCACAAGCTTGTCCTTTATCCATATTTTCTGGTGATGGCTCTTCTACGATGATCTCCGTCTGAATGCCAGTTGCTGAATGATGAATGTCTGCTAAGAGTAAGTCTGCTGAAGAAGATAAGCTGCTAAATGAGTATTTTTGAAGCGATATTTTAGTTGGTTTTATTACCGATGTATTCAATAGAATTCTAGATTGTGGAGTGTTACCTAAAGCATGGATTAAAGGCATTATTATTCCTACACACATAAAAGGAGATAAAAATGATGTAGCGAATAAAAGAGTGATAACTTTGTTGAGTAACTTTGGGAAACTATTTACTTGTGTTTTAAACCAGAGGAGAACTGCCTGGTGCGAGGAGAATAATACCATATCTGATGCGCAGTTTGAATTTAAAAAAAGGTCCACTGTCGAGGATGTTTTTATTCTCCATTCACTTATCGAAAACTATTTAAATGCCAATAAACGTTTGTATTGTTGTTTTATTGATTTTAAACGCTGTTTTGACTCGATATATAGAAATGCGTTGTGGTTTAAGCTTAAACACTTTGGCCTCAATGGTAAAACACTGAGAATTATACGCAATATGTATCAATATGTTAAATCATGTGTCAAAGGACGTGATGGATACTCAGAGTACTTCGACATAGCATTAGGCTTAAGGCAGGGGAAGATCATTTCTCCGATAATGTTTTCATTGTACATCGAAGACCTAGAGCTATATTTACAAAAAAGGATAAATTGTGGCATAGACATTAATGATTTATGTGTTATACTTGAATTGTTTGTAGACGATATGTGTACACCAGGCGTGACACCACAATATCTACAAACCTCGTTAGATAGATTTTTGAATATTGTACAGACTGGGGCTTAGAAGTAAACGTTGCTTGGACGAAAATAGTAGTATTTAGAAAAAGAGGTGCAATGAAAATATATCAGTTTTGGGCATATGATACTGAAACCGTCGACGTCGTAAATGCTTTTAATTATCTAGGGGCAACGTTAAATTATACCGGTAATTTTAATCTTAAAATACAGGCTTTGCATGGAAATGCATTGAAGGCAATGAATACGTTGCTAAGCGAGCTTAAGCAATACGAGACTATGAAAAAATTGCGTTACAGTTATTCGATGCGTTTGTTTCCCCAATTGTTTCATATGGGTGTGAAGTTTGGGACTTTAGCAGGTCTAAACTTTTAGAAAATATTCATTTCAAATTTTGTAAAACATAATTTGATGTTAGACAATTTACTAGCAACGTTGCTGTATACGGAGAGCTAGATCGTTTTCCTCTGTATGTATATAAACATATTAAAATAATAACGTTTTGGTTCATGTTTTATTAAACGGACAACATTATTTAAAGGCTATGTTATCAAATGACCATCTGAGTGTTGAAAATAATAAACCAAACTGGTTTTCTAACGTAAAGCAAATGTTATCAAGGTATGTATTTTTAGAAGTCTATGAAAATGAATTTTTGCAAAAGTGGCATGGCGGAATAAATAACAATGATGTACTGACCTTATATACCCTTGTCAAAAGTATACTTGATATTGAACCGTATTTAAAAATATTATTTCAAGACACCTTAGATTTGCCCTTACCAAACTACGCGTGTCTGCTCATAGTCTGAGAGTCCATACAGGAAGGTATGGACAAAATAGAATTGAAAGACATTTACGTGTATGCAAAATTTGTAACGTTAATGTTATTGAAGATGAATTCCACTTTATCCTTATTTGTACTTTTTACCAACAAACTAGAGAGAAATATATAAAGCGTTATTATAGACTAGGACCTAGCATGTTTATACTGGTACAGATTCTGTCACCAGAAAATGAATCTGAAATATTTACGCAATGAGATATTGTATCTAAAATTTATAGCACTATTCTCATTATGTTACTATTCACTATGTTTTGAACTAAACACTATTTGTCAATTATATTTGTATAGTGAACATGCTTTATATCCTTTATATGGTGAAACGTTTATATTCCTTATAAGATCCATCCTATTACCTTATGTCTTTTAGTTTAATTTGTTTAAAAAACTATGTAGTTTACGTGAATAAAAAGATGTTCTGTTCTGTTTTATAATATTGATTCTTTTGTGTAATAGATGTACCTGCATTCACTAATTTGTAGCATCAAACATACTTTGTAATTCAATATATGTAAAAAAATGGAAATAGGTGCTCTTTGCTGACAGTTTGCAACTCTCAACTAATTTATTACGGTAAATTGTGTACAAAGCGGGGATTCGAGGAACCGTAAACTGTCCTCTTGGCAAATAACCAGATCTGTTACTTCGTCTGTAAATCGTGTATTTTGTGATTTTTATAGATTTTTTCAGAGTACTCGAGTAGTAATTTGGTACTCGAGTACTCGGACGATCGATCGAGCACTCGAGTACTCGGTTACTCGTTGCCATCCCTAGTAACTATACGTGTAAGTCTGCGTTTCTATCATACTTTATCGCTGTTACTGTTGTACTTTTAATTATAGAATGTGGTAAAATGGTTTAAAATTATTTTAGAAGTGGTGTTTGAATATTGTTTTAATAAACAATGTAAGCTAATGTTCGTTACTTGTTTATTATTGAATGAAAATTAAACACTCCAGCGGGTAAAGGTATTCTCCAGCGATCTACTTTAAATTGTCGTCTGCTCAGGTTTAACCTTTGCTTTACCATGTAAAGTATGGACTTAATGCATACGAATGAGAAGCTACAACAAATCAGATACGAATGCTGTTATCTGATTGGCTATACGATACAAAACTAAAACTCAACCAAATTAAAGCTGTTAGTTGCTGAAATGAGAATATCGATTAGAAAACGACGATTATATATTGATTGCACGAACATTTGGAATAGTTCGACTAGTTTGAACTTGTATAACGTATTTGTTAATGTATTGTCTGCTAATAATGTCATTTTGGACAGACGGCACACCAGCACCGTTTATTAACCTCTAGTTAATATACATGCATGCGCTGACATTTATAAAGGTTAAACAAAGAAGAGTTGGTTTGACGAAGGGATGGAGCGCCTGGATCTGTCACCAGATGGACTGTCAAGTGCTTCTTCTTTTAAACATATCAACATGTACTCTGTCACCTATGCTGTGTTATTCATTAAGTCTAAGCTTACGTTTCTGTGATGTGTATTGTCTCATGAAATGTTTTTTAAATTTGCATACTTTGGTTCACACACACACACACACACACACACACACACACACACACACACACACACACACACACACACACACACACACACACACACACACACACACACACACACACACATGCACGTTATGTTATTTGTAAACGTAGGGACAATTGGGATTTAGTGTTCATTCACCGGTTTAAACCTTGTTACGTCTTGCTTCGATGGCCGTTTGACGGCGGTAGCATCAACATTTAGTATTGTAGATATGTTGATTAGTGTGTGATATGTCTATTTTGTGTTGTACGTTTTGAGTCTTTATTTATTGTCTGTTAGGCTTTAGAACAAGAATGGATTAAATGGTTGGATACTAGACTTGTTCCTGTAGTTATTTTAGTTTTTAATTTACACATCCTGTTCCAAGGCGGTAATCTTAACTTGTTTTATATGAGTATATTGAAATAAATGTAATATAATATCTGTATTAAATGGGGGATCACAATAATATCAAATACATGTTGAAGCAATGCCAACTTATGATATTTATGAACATACGGAATAATCTATTATCCTGTTTGCGTTCCCATAACGACTTAAAATTACAAACCTAGGTTATAAGTGTCTTGAACAGATTCATATAATTTTTCGACATCGCTTGATACCCTTATTTCAGAGCGTCTGCTTTAGAAGCGGAAGATCGCGGCCGCGTCTTTAGGTAAAAGTTCATAGCATATGCATTCTCTATTTTATATCAATAGGCTATTTAATATTCATGTGCTATCTACGATCCGATCAATATAAATACCGGATAATGATATATTGCATCGCATTGCTAGATATATCTGCGCTATTATCCACTGTAATCCTCTGTGTACAATCGAACACAGTCTTTGAAAAATAATAATATGATGTTTAAATGAGATGATCTAGTTTCTATAAAAAGAACTCTTGGCTTTACTAAGAGGAATCTTAGGAAGAAACTAGAACGATGGGCAAATGAGGCGCCTCTTTTGATAATTGTTATCCTTTCCAGTTCTGACTTGCCTGGACAATTATTGACAATAATGAAGGATGATCAGTGAACTGCTAGCATTCAGCGTGTTTGACGCCGACCTCCCTGGTTGTCTGACGGAACAGGCAGGCAGCCGCAATTATCCGTACATTGTACTGTTTGATGCCCAACAGAAACCTTTGTGTAAGTAATGATAATCAAAAGTTTGGTAGCGTTAATATTATCTATATCGATAAATATATAAATAACGGGGTATAGGTTTTCACATATAAAACTGTCATTATAATGTATCTGGATCAATGTATTGATTCGCACTTGTCATATAGTATGTGAGTTACTCTGGCGGTAAGCTCAGTTGGAAGACCACCTGACCTACACACGAGTAGTCGCGGGCTCGGTTCCTGAACTGGCCGCATACATTTCTGTAACGCGCAACGTGAGTGTCTTAGAACGGTTATATATTGGTCTGCTGTCAGGTACTGAATCGCATATGTATGTAAGAGAGTATGTGAGTTATCGGGATCGGCTAGCTCAGTTTGTAAAGCGCCTGACTTGAGAGCGGGAAGTCCAGATTTCGATTTCTTCTTATGCGCCTGTTACATCTATCAAAGAAAATAATTGATTACTTGTTGAGAGGCATTAATCAGGTCATTTAATACCATGTTGGGTCAAACTAAAGGGTTTGAAGTACTTAACTGGCGAAGGTGTTGTTTGCATCAGATACATTTAAGTGTGGGCTTTTATTGGAGATCTGCGTCATGGGTGTGTACACTGTACATGTTTAAACGTCCCGCTGATATCTAATACACATTTAATATATGTTTCTAAGTAACACAGGTTTCAGAATGCATCTCGAAAGTGAGCTTACGCTTATCAGGTATACACATGAACTATACAGCATCACGAGGAATTCGTGAAGTGGCGTACACAGACGAGGAGGGATTCCCCTACGATTTTTACGAAACGTTCAGACTTTAAAAGTATGCCCACATGTAATATATATATTAAAAGAGGATTCTTAAATCTCAATGCTTATATAATTGAGTCGAAAAGTTTGTTTTATTCCCTGTTGTTTTTCTGCACTAACATAGACATGCAATAGGGGTTTGTAGAGATTATACAATATATTTTGCTGATATCTTGCGTAATGGTAAACACATGACAGCTTGTTTAATTGATATTATAGCTTACCGTTCTTGTTTCAGTCCATCAACACATCGTGATATGGGCTCGATTCAAATGAAACCGGAAGCGGTACCGGCGATTTATTGAATATATATATTTGATAGAGTTCGTAATTTGGTGTTTGATTTGCATTTATTGTATTTGACCTCTCAGTAACTCATAAACTTGATGATGGGAGAATTGTATGTTGTTTATAACATGCATTAGGTTTTGTTGTGTTATTGAAATGAACTTTTCTGTATGTACGTAACACATTTAAACATTTACATTTTGTCTTGTATATGTATCTGTTTTGAATATATAATTATATGGTACTCATATATTAAGTTTATCGAGAAATATAATTTCCTTTTATATACACATGTTGTGAACCGATCATTCAATCTACAAAGTTTTGTGGTTTCTTGATTTCTTTGCGAATATGCTTTATTTTGGAAACAGAATGACTTAAATTATTTTTTATGAAACAAAAGCAACCACATCAAATTTACAAAAGTACAATGAAAACTTCAGGGACAAGTCCTTTAGTATAATATTGAAATATAAACTCTGTTTGAATGTACACGATAAGGGACCCTGAACGAAACACACAACAGTACAGACACCACAAACAGACCACGCACGCGTCAAAATAGCTTCATCAATTAATTACCGCCTGTGAACGGTCAGTGAAATACAAGTGTACAGACACCACCAACAGACCACACACGCACTAATATAGCTTCATCAATAAGTGATGGGGTTACCGCCTTTGAACAGTTAGTGAAACACGAGTGTACAGATACCACTAACATACCACTCATGCATCAATATAGCTTCATCAATAAATGATTGGACTACCGCCTTTGATTGGTCAGTGAAACACAACCGTACAGATACCACAAACAGGTCACACACGCGTCAATATAGCTTCATCAATAAATGATGGGATTACCGCCTTTGACCGGTCAGTGGAATACAAGTGTACAGACACCACCAACAGGTCACACACGCATCAATATAGCTTCATCAATAAATGATGGGATTACCGCCTGTGAACTGTCAGTGAAATACAAGTGTACAGACATCACTAACAGACCACTCACGCGTCAATATAGCTTCATTAATAAATGATGGGATTACCGCCTTTGAACGGTCAGTGGAATACAAGTGTACTTACACCACCAACAGGTCCCACACGCATCAATATAGCTTCATCAGTAAATGATGGGATTACCGCCTGTGAAAGGTCAGTAAAATATAAGGCTACTGTGGGTTTAAACTAATTGTTGACATTGTTCTTTGCATTGATACATTGGCAATTACATATATTAATAGTGTATTTTGTAGAAATACGTCGTTTGAATTCAAATGTTTATTTTAGTTTTCTTTTTTATAATTCATTATTTCTTATTTTTTGCAAAGCTCTGTTTATACACCTGAACAAGTATCAAATAATGCGTTGTTATGCTTGCTAAAATTTGAATCTAAGGGTGTAAGATGCTTGAAACGCTTTACATATGTTTCCATTGTCTGTAATGCTACAATTTAATGACCGGTGACCCCATATATGTGTGGTACATATTTTTTGGCTGTAATGCTACAATTAAATGGCCGGTGGCCCCATATATGTGTGCTTCATATTATTTTATTGGCTGTAATGCTACAAGTTAATGACTGCTGGCCCCATGTAGGTGTGGTATATCATATTCATGTTATTAATATTAAACTATTTATTTACGTCATAAACATAACAGTACTACTAGACACATTCCGCAGAGAAGGTTTTTTTTCTATGTCGTACAGTAAGCACTGTCTCCACGCATATCAGATGGTGATGTTCAAAACCACGTGACGTTATTCACAAAGTTTCAACTGTATTTCACTTGATTTTTTTTAAAGTTCGGAAACAATGTTATATTAGGCACATTTACAAACATCGAATTAATACGTTTTGTTGTGTTTTGTTTTAATTAAAACTGACAACTGAAATCGATCTTTGTTCAAACGTTGTGGCTGGTATTGTATATATTCATCAAGGGATATCATTTTGTATGTGATTGGAATTTAAGGAGGTCGAATTGTTTAACAGAGGATTCAAATATGTCTAACCAATGTTCGATCTGATTTACATATGTTTCCGTTTAGTATATCATAGCATAAGACAATTCAAAAGAAACTGAACTCGTAAAATTGTAAAAAACCAACGTTTGTTGTCGTTTCCTGCATGAGACCTAGAGACGGTTGTCCGGTTAGTGTAGTGGTTAGCGCATTCCCTTATCACCAAGCCGACCCGGGTTCAATTCCCGGCCTGGGCGTATATGAGTTTGATAAGGGGTCACCAAGCAGGACAAGTGGGGTTTCTCCGGGTACTCCGGTTTTGCCCACAACACAAGACCACACTCTTGCGCTACATCGTGCCAACGAGAGTGACTTAGTATAAGCTATCATAGCTTTTTTCACAATCGTTGTAAAATATATCATGTTTAAATTAAACCTAGAGACGGCACGCTTCATTCGGCCAATACGGGTTCGATACTTGATAAGGGCCAGGAGTATTTAGAGCAAGTGTTGAGAGGTTTTCAAAAGCGTTGATGCATTTGTGGACATAGGTGGTATTCAATCGATTTTTCTATGTCAAATATTGCAATCAGCAGTAATCATTTTTGACATGATTCATATATTTTTAATCTTACTCGAAATTTACCGTATAGTTTCAAATTCCAATTTAAATCCACCCATCATATCAATGAATACCATTTCACTAAACAAAACCAAAAGTCTTGAAACATTCAAAAATTCTTTGTTTAAACACTGAAGTACATATTTGCGAAGACGGTAACATCGGGTAGGGTCGCTGGTCATTAAACTGGCATGTGTCATTGTTTTACATAACATCGACATACTTGAAACTTTAAGGAAATATTAAGGACACTTAAATAAAACACGTTATCGCCTTTTTCCTTAAAAGTTTTATTTTTTATTCATTTATATATACAAACTTCCTCACAATGTCATTAAACAGCAAAAGTAAAGTTAACACTTTGATCAAATTTGTTTTTTTTGGTATGTTACCTAAAGCAGGAATATTTCTACTAAATACATCTAATACTTATACTTCAAATGTATGCTTAATAACAAACAACTCGTTTGTTAATTAAAAATAAATAGTCATATCTATTTTTTCATTTATTTTTTAGACACTTTTACCATTCATACATTTCATACACACATAAGAGTCACATATATAAACTAATACAAAACATAAGCTTAATCCTGCTTTTGGAAATAATCAGATATTTGGATAAACAATCTTTAACATAACCATAGTAACGCAATATTACGACTCTTATCATACTGCTTGAAACTTCCAGCAGTATCTGTCATATACCTTTGGATACACGGCATAATTGTATTACACTAAAGCAACTATTTTGTATTGTCAAAATGTTGACATTCTTGGTCCACCTAGCATGGGTCATAGCTAAACTTTGCCCATCATTCCATACAGTTATTAATCAAAGTATAGACTCTGACTAAAAAAAAACACTTTGATAATTTAACAAAGAAAAAAATATTCCATTATATTTACACAAAATGATGAGGAGGTTGAATTCGATTTGAGTGGATTGTCGCACATAAGGATATCACGAGGCGAAAATCGAGTCAACTCAAAAGCTGCAAAAATACCTGTGAGTTGAATACGACATTGATAAATAGGTAGTACCAATAACACTTGTATTATATGCCCTGCTGGTAAAACCACTTTAAATATATTAATTTTCTTATAATCAATGTCATTTTAATGACGCGTTTTCATTTCTAACACCATATGTGTTTAGCAGTTTTTTTATCAAATACGCAATAAACGATCAAAAGCGCTGTATCACATATATGGACATAAAATACTAAAACTTTAAAACATCATTATTCAAATTATATGAGTAAGTACACTAAAATTATGTTTGACTATACATACTTAAAAGACGCATTCACAACAAAACTAATAAAATAGGATAAAATGTACACGATATATCGAGAAAGAAGCTAATAATAATTGACATTTTACCATTAAAACAACCTTTAAGGCCATCAAAATAAAACACTGAAAATAAGTATATACACAATTACATAATACTGTATTTTAGAAATAGACTTAATATAGCCTATTTAAAAACATCATCTGATGTCATAGTAACATCACGCAATGAATGCAGGACTCTTATACAGGGAGATAAATCTGAATTATGCGAAATGATTGGGGTTCTTAACAACACTAACTAAAACACAACGATAAGGTATACGTCTTGAAACTGTTAGATGTAGTTGTAAAAACGTAATCTAGTACTACAAAACACATTTTATAAAGGGAAATCACAGGTTCTATATAATAAGAAACATTGATACAGGTTGAAAATAACCTTTGCAATAAACATTCGCAATCATTATCACTCCATACAATCAATTAGTTTATAGCCCTTTGTTCATTTCGTGTGGCTCCTCTGTTGATTGTCTGGCAGCTTTTCGGATAAGGTTTTGGTAAATGATGTCCTCGTTTTTGTACCTTGTTGTACAATGTTCGATAAAAATGTCCCGCTGCGAGAGCAGTTGCTAGCACACTGTTATCCTTTGTCCACATTGTTATGATCTATACCAATGGAATTTTACAATTCGTCGACAGCGCACACATTTAACGTGAACAAAGAATTATGTTTTTTTTCTTTCTCACGATAGCCCCCTATCGTCCTGTTGAGATTTTTGTGAAGTTAGAAAAGGAAGTAGAATACGAACGATTGAAGCTTATTTATGGTCCTGCTGGCTTAACAATGATTTGTATTATGATAAGCGACATTGTTGACCAGTATCTCTGGAATACAAGAATTGAATGATTTAAATTATAGGTCGATGTTTACGAGATATTAGCTAATTTTTGGTTTATTAATACCATTTTATGTAAGATTTTCTACATCGACAGATACAAATTGTATTTGCGATGCGTTTAATTAACTTATTAAAACGGTGTTAATTGAAAATTCAAACGATGTCCTCTAAAGTAGTGTAGGACCACACATCAAAGCATTTAATTTCATGTGTGGTATGAATGAACTGGTTGTAGCAGTGGAAATTCGTCAGTTTTAGTTGTTAATTCAACTTTCTAAAAATATCTTTAGTAAAAGTATTGCAATATTTCGAATATTTCTGGCTAGTGGTGTAGATGTCAGATGCAAACTTTCCAATATTTATGGTTAGTGGTGTAGATGTCAGATGCAAACTTTCAAATATTTCTGGCTAGTGGTGTACATGTCAGATGCAAACTTTCAAATATTTCTGGCTAGTTGTGAAGTTGTCAGATGCAAACTTTCGAATGCTTCTGGCTGGTGGTGAAGTTGAAAGGTGCAAATTTCGAATATTTCTGGCTAATGGTGAAGTTTTCAGATGCAAACTTTCAAATAGTTCTGGCTAGTTGTGAAGTTGTCAGATGCAATCATTCGAATATTTCTGACTAGTGGTGAAGTTTTCAGATGCAAACTTTCGAATATTTCTGGCTAGTGGTGAGGTTTTCAGATGCAAACTTTCGAATAATTCTGGCTAGTGGTGTAGATGTCAGATGCAAACTTTCCAATATTTGTGGCTAGTGGTGTAGATGTCAGATGCAAACTTTCAAATATTTCTGGCTAGTGGTGTAGATGTCAGATGCAAACTTTCGAATATTTGTGGCTAGTGGTGTAGATGTCAGATGCAAACTTTCCAATATTTGTGGCTAGTGGTGTAGATGTCAGATGCAAACTTTCAAATATTTGTGGCTAGTGGTGTAGATGTCAGATGCAAACTTTCCAATATTTGTGGCTAGTGGTGTAGATGTCAGATGCAAACTTTCGAATATTTGTGGATTGTGGTGTAGATGTCAGATGCAAACTTTCGAATATTTGTGGCTAGTGGTGTAGATGTCAGATGCAAACTTTCGAATATTTGTGGCTAGTGGTGTAGATGTCAGATGCAAACTTTCGAATATTTGTGGCTAGTGGTGTAGATGTCAGATGCAAACTTTCGAATATTTGTGGCTAGTGGTGTAGATGTTAGATGCAAACTTCGAATATTTCTGGTTAGTGGTGTAGATGTCAGATGCAAACTTTCAAATATTTCTGGCTAGTGGTGTAGATGTCAGATGCAAACTTTCGAATATTTCTGGCTAGTGTTGTAGATGTCAGATGCAAAATTTCGAATATTTCTGGCTAGTGGTGAAGTTGTCAGATGCAAACTTTCGAATGTTTCTGGCTAGTGGTGAAGTTGTCAGAAGTTTAAGTGGATTTGCAGACTAATGCTAGTGAATCGTATAAGCGTGTTCTTGACAACAATCATAGTCTGGAAGTACTTAAACTATTGATATATTTTTAAAACACTGTAATTTTAGTGACTCAACAATCGTTAAAGAATATACCGCTTCTAATATTAATGCACACTATACACTAAACAGTGTCTAACAAATTAAAGAAAGTTAACACAAGCTGACAACATAAAATCATGCCACTATACAAACTAACCTTCGGACGTTTTCCACAGTATGTGTTGTTGGGTCAAACAATCTGAAATGTCTCCTTTAAAAGCATACATGTATATGTTAATGTACTTCTCTTATATCTCCCGAAAAAAGAAATGCAAAGTTATACAATAAATGTCTATTTCTTAGCCATCAGGTTGGATATATCCGGGAGAAAAAAAAACTACTGTCATAAAATGCAGCAAAAGATCATACGTCTTCATTTAAGACGAAAGGTGCAGATAGTAAATGTGGAGTTTATTATTTTTTCCTTGAAGCATTAGTAGAATATTTTGAATGTAAGTTTTGACACTGGCGAATATTTAAATAAGAATATATTGTATATTTTTGGTGTAAGTGCCAATATAAAAATGTGTGCATACGCCTACTAAGACGGCGACCACAAAGAACCAAAATCTGTGATAACTTCTCGACTTTGTTATCACCTAGTCAATAGAACGACAGTAAACACTACTGGTGATTCAAATACAAAATATGTTCTATTATGGCCTTTAATTGATAATTGCCTTAGTTGGAATAGTACTTAAACATAATGGCACTCAAAAACAGTTAAGTATGTCTCATGTTTGCACATTGCTAGTTAAATCATAGACTATTTCACAATATGGTTTTCAAAACCGGTTAAACTGGCCCTCATGCAAGTGTCTATTTACCTCCGGGGCAATTTTCAACTCCAAGTCAAAGTCAACCATTTATTTTTCTGCAGTTATGGCGGGGTCTTTATGATGACATAATTAGTGTAAATGCATAATGGTTAGGTTGTCTAAGATAACATTAAGTATTTGATCATTAATTATGTAAATATTTTGTGCCATATAAGTGTTAATAACATGAACTCAAATCAATAACCGTTTTCCTTTCCTACTTTTTTTTGACATTTCAACGGTGGTAGAAAGAGCGGCATAACCCTAATATCACTAAATTCAGAATTCGATGCATTGCTGTATTTGAAAATCTGACACTTAAAACATTTTTACCAAGTAATATATAAATATATTGAATACTTTTCAGTTGTTAATTAACCTTTCTTATTTCTGCTGAAATTAATATATTTGAATGGAATTTAATTCTATCAGTGAAATAAGTATTACAACTTTATAAAGACGGCTTGCCTATCTGCCGTACAGAGCAAAGTTAGTGAAATGTATATATTTTGTCTTATTGGCAAAAATATCTAAATACGTTTTATATTTTAGAAGAATTTCAAAGTCTTTAAATATTTCTCCAATCTATGTTAATGCACTTATCGCACAACTATAAAAGCATCTACATTGCTACATACAAATGCACAAAAAATACATTTTAAACAAGTCTAATATACTCATTTCACAAATGATGATAATATATTTGTTTAATACTACACAAAGTTACCTTCGCTCCAAGTCTTCCTGTTCATACCTCGACCTGAAATGTGTCCTTTTATAGCAAACAGCGTTATCGGTTATCGTGTTATGTCCAATTACAATGTGTTTATTCATTGAATATGTAGGCGGCGACAACGAAAGGCCTTGTAAATAATTTGACTTGTTTTTGGTGCTAAGATGAAAATTTAATCATGCTAACTTCTGATTCTTCTGATGCAGACTCGCTTAAATGTGACCGTCTATAAGCCATATTTTGAAATTTTACTTTTATGAGGTATGCCTTCAATAGTTCTTTTTGCAAGATTAATAGATTACTTCTTTTTAGAAATTAGTTTTTATATTCAATGTATGTGGTCCTGATCTTCATGTTTACCGTTTCATTGTTGCTTTTCTGTTTGCAAAAACACGTCGGCATTATCCTGGTCTGACATTCATAATTACGCATTACTTAATGCTTTACATATCTTTGTTCATATATAATATATGCAGTGTAATGTGTAATACATTTCCAACGTATGTTCTTTTCCCATCAAATCAGTTCGGTATTTTAATAACTCTAAAACATTTTAAAAATACGTAGTCATGCTATACATTTCTAGCTATTTTACCGACTACATAATGTGATTGGTCCTTCTGTTTTGATGGTCTCAAACGTTACACTTTATCAACTATTATTTTAATATCATTACATCTCATAACATTTCTACGACAAAACACGATTGCTGCGGTTTAAACGTCAATAGACGTCCGTTGATTTCAGTATAACAAGCGTGCTGCAGAACAAACGTCAACTAATGTCCATTGTTTCTCATTGTATAAAGAGCGGTATAACTCTTTTATCATCACATTCAGAGTTCGATGCATTGCTGTATACGTATAAGTGCATTTTGTCAATCAAGACATGTATACCAAGTGTTATATAAATCTATTGAAGAGTTTTCAATTGTGAGTACACCTTTCTAATTTTTACTGATATGAATATTTTTAAATTTAATTTAATTACAGTAAAAACAGTGTAAAAACTTATTACGAAGGTTGGCATATTTGCCGGACAGACTCAATTTAGTGTAATGCATATAATTTGTCTTCTTGGCAAAATATATGAATACTTTTCATAGTTCAGAAGAACTTCAAAGTATTTATATATTGCTCGAAACTATGTTAATGCACGTATCGCACCACTATTAAAGTATAAACACATTCATGGATTTCATATCAGTGTCTGTAAGTATACATATATGATAATTCGCAAACGTAAATATATACGCTTAAACCATTAGCTTTAAACTCGTGTAAAGTATAGTTTTCGTAATAAATTTGTTACGTTGATGATCATCCGAAAAATGGTCATGCTGTCCAATATACAGAAGATAAACTTGCTTGAATGTGTATTTCAAAACAAAGAGAATAAGACCAACTCTTGTAATAGCCTTTACAAATAAAAATAGGCTTAATATGATAACAGTTTACTTGTAGTAACATGATTTGTAATATAACCTGACTTAAATACTTAAAGAAATAAAAGTATCAACTTGTGTCCCTATTTCTTTTTTTTTAAGTGATTGCAATTAAGACTAAAAGGTTTAAACTAAAATAGTCCCCGTGACCCTTCAAATGGAACTTGCTTGTAGACTTGCTAACATTGTCGCAACATATACTTTGCAATTTAAGTCATCGTTATAAATATTCGCATAACTATTTAATACGCGTTTACGCGTTGATAATTGTAAAGGCCATTCGCACTGACACTTAATAAGCAAAACCATTATATTGGTCCAGAATGAACTAACCTGTTTTCGGAACACTCTGATGCGCTCCCCGTGACGTCATCTCTGAAATAAATCAAATTTAAGGCTAAGAAACAGACTTCTTTCACTCTGATAGTATGTTCTGGACATTTCATCTAGGACGTATCGCCTATACCGAACATGACGACCCGAGCAGCCTAGGAAGTAAACTATCATACGAGTTATCAAGCTAAAGCCTTTACTTACTTAACATCTTCTAAACTTCCTTTGAACTTAGCAATTTCTTCCTTCAGTCTAAAATGAAGAAATGTTTATTAAAACATTGATGTTAGAAATTAAATATTAACCAAAAGTAAAATATATAATTGCCCCTTAGTTTAGTGAAACATATATCAGAGCAGCGAATGACGGTTCTTTCTTAAATAAAAGAAATGACAGCGTCTTATACAGATATAGATGATGCACAGCTTATACTTTGTAGTAGTAGTAGTAGTAGTAGTAGTAGTAGTAGTAGTAGTAGTAGTACAGTACTAGTAGTAGTAGTAGTAGTAGTAGTAGTAGTAGTAGTAGTAGTAGTAGTAGTAGTAGTAGTAGTAGTAGTAGTAGTAGTAGTACAGTACTAGTAGTAGTAGTAGTAGTAGTAGTAGTAGTAGTAGTAGTAGTAGTAGTAGTAGTAGTAGTAGTAGTAGTAGTAGTAGTAGTAGTAGTAGTAGTACAGTACTAGTAGTAGTAGTAGTCGTAGTAGTAGTAGTAGTAGTAGTAGTAGTAGTAGTAGTAGTAGTAGTAGTAGTAGTAGTAGTAGTAGTAGTAGTAGTAGTAGTAGTAGTAGTAGTAGTAGTAGTAGTAGTAGTAGGCAAGTCATAAAAAAATAAATTTGTACTAGAAATATGAAAATCTGCGATCTGATCTTTTGTCAAGTCTTTCATCACTGTTTGCAGATATCTACAAAATTGCTAATTCCAAGACAACACGGTAAATCTGTGAGAGTGCAGCTTTAAATAAATCAAAGAACAAGTATTGGTTTATATAAGTTATTGCGTACATCCAAAAAGTTTCAGTAGAATTGTGCTCCATTGCTCAAATACAATGATTTTGCTGCCGTACGATTATAGCAGACAAAGGGGACTTACGTTAATTTGGGAGTATTGGGCTTGAAAATTGCATGGTAGCGTCAACATATGCACTATGAGTTGTACAACTGTGTAGTGTGAAATTGGTCAGTGTTATCGTTGTCAGTCAATCGATATTGCTACGACGTAGAATAAAATTAAGTCGTATGATTACTCGCAACAGGAGGCCGAATTGATCTTAGGCAAAAAGCTTTAAATTCCCAAACCTTTTTATTTCCTCTTCCTTTTCCGAAAGTCTCTCAGTCAACCTGAATCAAATTAGAATATGGTTTTATTATTTTCTTTACATACTTCTCCATTATAGTTTATAGCATTTCATTGACTATCTTAACAATTATTGTTTTAAGTGATTACTACTTTCGATAAATGTAATTGGAGTTATACAGGCTTGATGTGCGCGCAGTTGGGTAAAGGTCCCCTTGCGGTATTAACGAGAAATTAACTAATGTATGCGCATTTTCGACAGCTTAGGTAAACAAACGATTTGAAACGCTGATCATTGTGCCAGCACACGGATTAAAGATAAATTAAATAAGGGATTATACATGTTTATACGTGTTATTTGAACACTAACGACTCTATCTTATAGGCTTCAAACGAACAACCAATCGGTATACACATAATCGATGACCTCAATGTCATAATTGATGACTCGTCACTGACTGTCAATGGTGCTTTTGTGTATATCGTGTTATGAAATTTGTAACTTTTAACCATTTCTTGAAGAATTGTGTTACAATTTAAATACATCATAACATTCGGTTTCTATTGAAAATGATTGAACACATTCACACAAAATGAGTTATAACTCATGTAAACAACGCAAATATAAACACAGTTGCTGATTTCTTAGGGTGATGCAGTTTTAGACTATGAAAATCAATATTTTGCAATTATCAGTATATTGTTCAAAATTGTGTATAAATAACAAGCGACAGTTGTATTGTTGATTGTGTATAGTATTTATATTGTATTGTATGATCACTATGCATTTTTTATTGACTGGATAAACTTCAATAAGTCAACATTATAAAAAGCTCATAAGATGCGCATAAGATGCAAAATCCATTAGTAAAGTAAAACGGTTTTTTCCTTGAAAATTATATCTACGCTCAAATCATTATCAGACGAAATCATCCACTTGGCCAATTTGTTGATTAGAACAAACATATTTTGCAAGTTAGTCCGAAATCTTTCCATGTGAATTCAACCATTTATTAATTATAATTTCAATTTCTTCAAAAACAGTAATAATGTGTCTGTTCACATGCATTGGAATAACTTTACTGTAACTTGAATTCGTATCGCAATTACTTTAATTCTAAAGTTTATTTGTATTACTTCTGTCAGAATCCGCAAAAGGCATATTGTAACAAAGCATACCATTTTCTAGAAATGCATTGGCTCGGAACTGCCAGTGCATAGTTAATTTATGGCATGCTTGTCATGTTCATTTAATTTTCAGTAAGTGTCACTAATTTGCAAATTTATATGCCTTTGGTCAAAGATTGAATAAAGTTCTCTGATAATAAGCTTGATCAAGATAAGTATATCTTTACGAATTTAACAATTACTCTGTGATATGCAAATGTTTCATATTTTGTTACATGTTGTGCAGGTTTAATTTTGTAAAACGAATTATAAATGTGGTTGACATTGAACGCATTTACTTGCAAATCACCTATTTCATGGCTATGAAGAAACACTAACACACTGAACTAACCAGGCGGCTGGTTTTTACCTCCACACACTATTGTATTGCATCCCTTCCGTGGCACTACCGTGCTAGTATTTTAAATATGGAAGTTGTTTTAATCGGCCAGTGGACTAGTCAAGGGCAACGCCTGTACCTGTTTGTTGGTTTGAGGGGTACTTATGCGTAACACACCTAACAAAAATTGAAATTTTGGAACCACCCCTGCATATTACACTGGTACTGGTACACCCCACTGTTCACAGATTCAGACTTCACATGTTTCAGTAACACAGGATGTATCGTCAATTTGATTTGTTTAAAATGAATACAGTAATTTTGTTACCGGAAGGATCATCATGAGCATCACTAGCAACATTTAAATACTTCGATAGTTTAATAAGAATCGAAATGATTTACTCGTTATTTTGATGATAAATACTGAAAGGGGACAGAAACCTGGGACAATTCATGTTTACGCGATAACTTTTATGAACTGTTTTATTGCTTAAACACACTTTCAACATTTTTTTTTACTATCAAGCTATACTAATTATCACATTTTTACCTACTACACATCAACATTCCATGCTGTAATTCTCATGTTTATAATGTTACAGTTTTGCTATTTAAATGTATACGATTTATCCTGTAGGTATACTCTTGAAAGAACTAACAATTTTACAGTGGTATGTCAACTAACGGAACCGTGCGCGGGTGGATTACCCGTACAACCGGGAAAATGCGTTGATGCTATCACTGTTTAAATGCCCTAATCAAATTCAGTTTTGTAATTGTATGCATAAATATAATAAAGAACGGCTTTGTAAATGTTTATATGAAAGACTACAGAAACAAGCTCAGCAGCAAAAAGTTTAAACATACACCCGGTTTAATGGCACAGGGTAAACGCCGAAGACATAGAACACAAAAACAATCACAAACCAGAAACATGAAATAACAGCACAAAACAATTCAGTACATATATTCTACATACAAATCAACTAGTTGTGTTTATCAAGGATAGTAAGGTACCGTCTTGGAACGGTCAGTAAAATGTTAGTTTACATGAGGTTTAAACCAGTTTACGTGCACAAACCTCACTCTTATTCCAACAATATGGAATAACGTAAAAACGTAAAAGGTAAATCTTATCAAAGTATGCATTACTTGGAGGAATCTTAATAATAAAACAAATAATAATAATGAATCGATAGGTAAACCCCAATTATTTCAATGCTTTGGGAGCCCAACTCTATCTGCAGATAAAAAAATACAATTCAGAGTACCTTATGCAACAACTTTCCAAAGATACGATGCAGTCATTGTTTGAACCTATGAGCATTACACTGTTTGCCTTAGAAAATCAGTTTTAAGACCATGTGATCATATAGTTTCATAATAAAAAGCATCATATTACTACAACTGGGAACAAAAAAAACATAATTAAAAATAAAAACGACATGTATTAGCTAAACTTTTCCCCTAAATTACCCCTAAACGAATAAGGCACTGCCTTGGACGGGCTCTATGAATGTTATCAACTTCAGAAAAACTGTTTATGACGAACAATTTCCCTACGTAAACAAGTGCAAATGGCAAATTTGATTGTATAGGACATACCACGACTATGACTATGACCAATAAGATCATTTAGGTGCATAACAGGTAAGGTAAAGGCAATGCAAAATAGATATTTTAACGGTTAAAAAAACGCATATATACAAAGACAATATAGTATTTATCACAATACTGGATATCATACAAGCACTTAATAGTACAAAAGTTTTCTTAAAATTAATTATCACAGACTCTACTTTTATCTGACAATCAACCTGTACTTCACTATTTTAATATGTACGAGGGATGATCAATAATAACGTAGACTTGTCCCATATTTTGTTCATACTACCTGCAACATATTAAAATTGGTACCATTTAAAAGAGTTAACTTTAGAATTAAATGTTCTATTTACTGCCTTGATTAGAATAGCATGACCTAGCATAGTGCGAACAACATGATATAATGCAACCATAGTTACGCGCTACCGGCCCAAGTGACGTTTTGTCGTACGTATGCTGAAATTAAAACTTAATAAAATAAATATCAGCTGCAAAAATTCTTAAGCAAATCCGCGAATGTCAAACGACGTTTGTGCGACGTCATCTGAAAATATGACGTCAATCGGCCTTTGCATTTTGAAATAAACAATGTCTGCTCTATGACAGTCACGCATTCTGTGAATATCAATATGTCATCACAAGAACGTTTAGAAATTCGCGCAAACATTAAATTGTACAAAAAAATACGGAAAACCCCATCCGAAACGTATTAGCTACTAAAACTGACACGGGGAGACAACTGCGTTTGCCGTGCACTGATTTTCAAGTGGCATCGACGCTTTTCCGATGGCCGACAGTCCCTTGAAGATGTTGCAGGTCGTTTACAGAAGTCAACAATCGGACCGTCAGCTGTGACGTCGATTGAACAGAAACTGAAAACGGACTGCAGAATGATCGTACGGGAGCTGTCAGAGGCTGCCAATGTCAGCTATGGAACCGAACACAGCATTCTGACCACCGAATTAAACATGCGGAAGGTATTTAGCAGTATTCACTTCTCTTGTATAATGATTTTTAATTTACAGTAGTATACTAATTCCTTATTGTTGGATCGATTGGGGAATATTGCAAATTATTGTGATGAATACTAAAATGTTATAAATTGTTCAAAGTAAGGAATTGCAAACAGTTATTTTATCATATTCAAAATAATTCTTTATTACTCTGATAGCCGATGTACATGCATTTGCAGGTGCACGCGCGCTGGGTGCCACGCATCCTGACCGACATCGATAGAGACAGGCGCGTGAAGGAGTCGGGGAAGTTTTTACAGCGCATCAGAAAGATCAATGACTTTCTGAACTACGTCATCACGACTGATGAGACCTGGCTATATCTGAGAGACCCAGGGACCAAGGCACAGTCGGCTGTATGGAAGAGAGCTGGGTCACCGCCACCGTTCCGCCGGTAAACAGATGTACATGATGTTTGCGGATTGTCGAGGAATGATCCTGCGTCACGCGGTGCCTGTTGGGAGGACGGTAAACGCGGAGTATTATTTAAGGTAATATTCATTTAAAGTAAATACCAATAATAAATATTCAGAAGAAGTTCAATTAAGTTTACTTTGCATATTACATATTGTATACATATCCAATATATCAACAGTTGGGGTAAATCCATTTTGCGCAAATAGTTAATTAAATAATAGAGATAATCATATTGATCTTTTAATTGCCAAACACTTGTCATGTGTCACACACGAGTATTTATCACACTTCTAACTAAAATGTGACAGTATGACTCATAAAACGTTTTTAACATTGTGAACAGGTACTCGGCCGTGATCATTTGATAATTTCATCCTCCATCAGGATAATTCCCCACCTCAAACTGCGGCGACCACTCAGCTTAAGATTAGCGTCCTAGGACTGGAGGTTTTTCCACATCGGCCGTACTCAGCTGACCTGGCTCCGTTCGACTTTGCGTTTTTCCCGGGGTTGAAGTCCCACCTCAAAGGTCGCCGATTTGAAAGTTTACGGGAGCTACAGACGGCCGTAAACGCATTGATACACCAGTATCCGGCAGAGTACTATCGGGATATCTTCTTCAACAAATGGCTAAAGAGACACGAACGCTGTTTACAATGGTCCGGTGCCTACTTTGAGAGGAAGTGAGATCAGTTTGAAATGAAAATAAATCCCCTGTAGTTAATGTTGTTAACGCCATTCAAACTCATGGTAATTGTTTATAAACATACCTTGAACTATTTCGGGGCGCTATTTCGCATATCGTAGTTTCAATTGTCATGTGAATATATTATTCACGGAAACGGCCGACCTGGCGATGACGAAAACTAACGAACGCAGTTACGTCACGCTCTGATGAAATGTCCGGCGTTCACGCGCTCAATATGGTTTATGAACAGATAAATATCCATCACCTTTACGTCTTTTTTCAGGCTCATTGTTGTTGCACTTTTGAAAGAAAGTAGTGCTTAGTGTATACGCCCATACATAAGACCTCTGTCAAGCTTTGCTGGGCTAAGAGCCCGTATTAAAGCAATCAATATATTTTTCATTATATTTATTGGTGACCGAGTTGAAATGAAAAAATATCAGTTGACATTTGGCAGTTTTCCTGTATTTTGCCAAGACAAGGGTGTTGATCTTTAAGTAAATTTTAGGATATTACATAATTTTTGGCTATATTGAAGTAAAATGAGTTCATTCTATTCACCACCAGCTTTAGATTAGAAAACATTTTCCGATTTACTCAAAGGTATCTGTGAATGAGACTGTCGTCAAGAAGTCTAGATTTTGGTCTTCCACTTCTTGGAAATTAACAGCTATATATTCTTTTTTGAACTATGTTTCAATGTTTCTGATCTGTGTGTATTTTAACCAGTTTTCCTTGTGATAGGTGTTCTTGCATGACGAGCCTTGTAAATAAATTCATGTAAGACGTAGTATTCTGTTTTGGTGTTTTCTGTTTTACTGTGACATGCTCGTCAATGAATTGTTTATATAGGTGTCCTTGAGCCCAATATATATCACCCATATCCTCAAGAATGTGGGCTAGATGCAACGGTACATTGAAAAGAGGTTTATTAAAAGATTTGTTATCAAAGTTCTTGTATGTCCTAAAAGTGACAATTCATAAAGGGCTCACTTTGTTCTCTTATATGTGTTGCTATCATGATTTAATAGTTCTTAAGGCCGCAATTAAAGTTGACAGTTTTACACAATAAATACTTTGCATTTGGTGATAATGACATCAAGTTTTGGCATGCAGTTTTTCATAAAACATGTAGGTTCCAAGATAATTTCTCCCGGCGAAAATAATAACTCTTAGAGTTATAATTTCAAAGTCTGTGTTTGATCTCTAATAGTTAACTGAATCATAACTACAATATAAATAAACTAAACAGTGTGTAGTGTGACTGTGTTATGTGAAATCGGTCAGTGTTTTCGAAGTCAAATCGTTCGACATTACTTCGACAGACATAGCATATGATTTAATTCATGTGATAAGCCGCGACTGTAGACCAAACATTTTTTTAAGGCAGAAAAGGTATAAATTTCCAAACCTATGTTTTTCCTTTTCCTTCTCCGAAAGTTTGCTATTTAACCTCAAACAAATCATAATATTGTTATATAATATTCATAAATGACTTTGCTATTATTTATGACATTTCTTTTACTACTTTGACCAATATGATACTATTGATAACTATAATTAAAGTATATTTATGCAATCATATTCGGGTTCAACTGGATGTTAACTATCGAATGTATGTTGTTGTTTTTGTTATTGTTTTTGGTAGTTGTTGTTGATGTTGTTATTGTTGGTGTTGTTAAATATTACGAATACTTGTAATACGATAATATAAACACAGCCAAAGGTCTAAACACTTCCATTTATGATAATAATTGTACGTATTATACGGATATACAAAAATAAAAAATAAATATTAACAACGCCAATTATCACTTGCCTTTTGTTCTCATCATCCAACGTTTTAACTTTTTCGTTTGACCTGAAGAGACAGATATCATCTTACTAGATAGCATACCAGTAAACTAAACTAGACATTATGTTTGTTGAAGATAAATTTGTATATTATATACTTTAACTATGCATTGAAATGACAGTGATCATCCCTAATAAATCTAAGTTCAGCAAAGTTTTCAACATCTTAATTTTTAAATAATTAATCAGTTTATGTGCATCCGTTGCATCAAAACGTGGCGATGATCACAAACGCCAAACTATGAGGGGAGGCTTCAAATGCACCAAAGAAAATAACTGAAAATAAGATTTCTGTTTGCACGACTTTAATCAAGTAGGCGTGTCAATACGCGATGGGATAATCAAAATATATCGTAATAGCATGTTTTGAGGCTATGAGGTAGTTAGAGAGTTATTCAGTGGGCGTGTCTAGAGGCGATAGTGTAATCAAAAGGCAATTCAATAGGCATATATAGAGGAAACGAGATGATCAAACTATAATGCAATAGGCGTGTCAACGGGTGGCGGTTTGATAGTAGGAAAATGCAATATGTTTGTCTAATAAGTGGCCTGGTGAGATTATATGATCTGACGATAACGCAATAGTCGTATCTAATTGAAATGAGATGATTGTATTTCTTGATGAAATGAGATGACCAGAAGATTCTTCACGAATACTTGTTTGCAAGTTGTTGTGCAAGTAATGCTTTTATCACACTGTTGACTATGATCTAAAAGTGATTGAAAAGTAATTCACGTTATACTTATGAAGTTTTTGCACGTGTAGATGTAGTTCTATATCCAGGTCTTCTTTCAGGCCACTGAAATTAAGTTGGTATAGCAATACATGTAAAAAATCTGGAAAAAAACTCTTTTATTTATCACTCTAAATTTATAATGCATTATTGCCCATTAATTAGCATAAAGAAACCATATCAAACAGGTGATATATATAGGCTTACATTAACTCTTCTTCGGATTCACTCAAAGCCATTTCTTTTGATCTAAGGATAAAATATATTATTTCATTTTATATTTCAACTATACAAACTTTCAGTGGTGCGTTTTTATTCCTTTAACCCTGCCCATATATTATTGTTTAATCGAATATGAAAACAGTATCGGTATATTCTGAAATTGACTCGATTTTTGAAAACAGATTATTTATGTCAAAGGGATTTTTAAATGTTCGAATATAAAACTACAATGTACATGTACATGTTATTTGTTGCCTTATGGTTTTTTTTCAAATTTAGTATTGACTTATAATAACTGAAAGTAATAAAGGTTTGTTTTTATAGGAGTAAACATAGTTTGAACTGTACCAATGCATAAATCACTTAAATTTTGTAATGCATTATGGCCCTTAAATTTTTGTGTAGAAAACACATTAAATAACTTGATACATATTTGCTTACCTTAATTCTTCTGTTGATTCCCAAAAGGCGCTTTCTTTGTTTCTAAAGATGAACAAAATATCATTTCGTTGAAAAGTAAACGATAAGACTGTTTTTTATGATATTGGCTTTGCATTACATTTGTGTGTTTATGCATAACGAAGCCAACCAGGCTCTGTCAAAACTCTTTGATTGATTGATTAAAACAAACGAGCTTACCCTCTCTAAATGCCTGTCTGTCTGTCTGTCTGTCTGTCTGTCGGTACTTCTCTCTCATTCTCTCTCGCTCATTCCCTTCTTTCTCTCCCCCCCTCTCTCTCTCTCTCTCTCTCTCTCTCTCTCTCTCTCTCTCGCTCATTCCCTTCTCTCTCCCTCTCCCGCTCTCTCTCTCTCTCTCTCCCCTCTCTCTCTCTCTCTCTCTCTCTCTCTCTCTCTCTCTCTCTCTCTCTCTCTCTCTCTCTCTCTCTCTCTCTCTCTCTCTCACTCTCTCTCTCTCTCCCTCTCTCTCTCTCTCTCTCTCTAGTAATTTATGAAATCGAGTGCCAAGGAATATTGTGTACCTATTAAATACTTACACAGATTGATTTGCAAAGCTTTTAACTGGTCTCGTTTTTCTCTCAATTCTTTTGACTTTTCTGCAATAGTGTCATAAAACCTATCGCCATTTTTACTGATATGAAAATGGTACCAATGCTTTATTATATAATTTCTATAACACACTAAAAAGAAATATCGTTGCTTACGTAATCATTTTCGTTAGTGATCTAGACGTTTAACCGAAACACTTTTCATCTGCTTTATTTCTTACAAAAGAATCAGTCTTTCTTTTATTTTAAATATGTGACGATTAGAGTAATCAGCGACTGTTTTATTTACGTTGTTAACTTGCGTTATTCAAATTTCCAGATTAAAACTCAACCTTAGATTGTTTGTATTGTAGTGGTTAGATTTGTATTATAACAGATAAATTAAAATGAAAACATACTATTCATAGTCTTACCTCAGTTCATTACATTCCCTTTGCAGTTCCTCTATCTTCTCTTTCAGCTTCGTTTCATTATCTCTAAACGAGACAGGGAATATGTAGCGTCATATATAAGTACCTTGTTAAACACAAATAAGAACTTTTGCTATAAGCAGCGTTTTCAATTTCGGCCAGAACTTTGTCGATACACAGGAATTGAATATTATATTTAAAAACGATCGTTAATGCTCCTGTCACTAGAAACTAATCAGCCGACAATAGAATATAACTTCAAAATGTATAACTTTCATAATAAGATGAATTAAAATGTCGCTAAAAAAATTACAATATTATTACTACTACTACTACTACAACTACTACTACTACAACTACTACTACTACTACTACTACTATTACTACTACTACTACTACTACTACTACTACTACTACTACTACTACTACTACTACTACTACTACTACTACTACTACTACTACTACTACTACTACTACTACTACTACTACTACTACTACTACCTACTACTACTACCTACTACCACTACTTCTTCTACTACAACTTTTTCTACTAATACTATTGCTCCTCCTACTACTACTACTACTTCTGCTGCTACCTACTTTTAACGTTCTGTTCTTCTGCTAACACAACCACCACCAACACAACTACCACCACCACTAGTAATTGAAATTTGAACAATTCCTAATAATTGATCACGCAATAAGTACCTCGTAACCAACTGACATGTTAAAGCAAAATTCAGGCGCCCTTTTATCATTTCGATGCAAGCGACAGGATATAAGTATTACTTTATATTAGGAAGTATTCGGAAGGCAACAAATCCGGAGGATTAATAATTTGCAATAAACACAAATATTTAAGAAATCGATTGCACAGAAGCAACATTATGTTATTAAGTGATTTATAAGCGTTGATGTTATAATGTTAAATACTTACTCAAGGTTTCCCTGCAATGCTTTAATCTCTTGGGTTCTTTCTTTTAATTCGTTTTCGTTAGCTTCTATAGCACCATGGAAACTGTTGGCACTATTCCTAAAAAAGGTATTAATTATTTTTCTCCCACCTTAGATAAGTAAATCCTTGAATTTAAACATGCTAGAAATTCTGATCTTGCCCACGGGCAAAGATTATAAGTATCTCTATGGCCAAGATAGGAGTTCCATACGGGCGTTTTATCTTTGCCCGTTGGTAAGACAATAATTTCTAGCATGGTTAAATTTTTGGATTTACTTATCTGAGATGGTAGAAAAAAGTAGATAACCGTATGAAACTCCTTTTAATGGTCATCACATTGCAATTACCCCTCCCTTGTTGGAGAATGTTGTCTGTAGCATCATATAACCCTTGTCTTGTGGCAATATTTGGAATGTTAATTTATCATTTCTGGCTTCAAATGTCAAAATTAAGATGTTTTCCACGCACCTTTCAAGAAATAATGCTCCATTTTCTTCAGAACTATTTAAAGACCGATCTGACGATTAATCACTACACAAACAAGATTTCCAGCAAAAAAAAAATTACTTATTTTTTAGGTTGGAGAAAAAGCATCTACCATAGCCGCTCGTGATATAAAACAGGGTAAAACTCTTTTCCGCAATACAGCCTACGCTCGGGTTGGAATGAACACTCTCGGCCATATAAGATACTTATAATTCCGGATTTAATAAAATAAACGCGTCCACTGAAAGTTAAAGAACAATTTTATTCTATCTATTTCGTATTACAAATTAGTGTTTTATTGATATATTCTAATAGCACATGTGAAACAGTTGTGCAATGTCATAAAATGTTTACTTGTTAATAACAGGGACAATTCCAGATACGTATAATCCAAATATTGTGTCAACAAGTTTTATCCTCTTGTTGATACATCAACATAACTTTTCACATGCTCAAGACTTTCGATTAAATTATAATATATATATTTAAGTTTAAGTGACGACAAACTTTTTAAAACGGTCTTCTGTAGAATAAATGATACTAAAAATACGAATATACAAATAACAAAGACATACGTTTTAACAATAATAAAAAGTAAGATCAACATAACCTAACCTTAAGTTCAGTATATTCCTTCCCCTTTCTCTAAACGACATAGGAAATATAAAGTTTATGTCTTTCTACACTCTTAGGCACAAATTACTTCTTACGGATTCAGCAGCGATTACAACTTCAGCCAGAAATTTTGTGTGAAACTACGCCCTTAATATTGGGTCGAAATAGGCTGTTTCATAGTTATTTTTCTTATAAAAAAACTGTATAGAAAATTATATATTTGTATAAGACATGGTTTTAGATTGAAGGAAGACTTTTAAAAACTAAGTTACTCACTTTGGCATGTTTTTGCTTTGTTTTGGAACTCGATAATCTGGTTCGCGACTCTCTACAATTACGGGCCTTGTGCGCATTTGCTCCATATATAAGACGCGACGCATTCCTTCTATTTCTGCTAAAAACAACGCAAGAATATTAGTTTATTATTATTTGGTAAAAGCATTTGAGATTATTTTTAATGATTCATACAGGTAAAAAACATATTTTCCGAACATCTGTTGAATTCAGATCTTGTATAATGTATCAAGTCAATCGTATTGAACTGTATTTGATATATATCTTAACGTTGCACTCTTACTCTAAATTAGATTTAACACAATGAAATAAATTGTCTGAATGAACCAAAACGGATAAATTAAGGTCGAAAAAATGGTTCTTATAGTAACCGAGTTTAAATTGAAGGAAAGAACACACGGTATTTCTACCTCATAAGACGATCGTATATAACAGTAAGTATTTTAGCATTCATCATTCATTTAATATTTTTTTCTGCTATTGAATACACGGTTACAAGCTTGTTATGAGTTATTAATACTTTCCATAATGCATTTAGAGGTTAATGATTGCTTGCTGCTCGCCATAGTGCGATAACGCCCGAACATGTCCATATTGACCTCAAAGACGTATCATTTGTGTTACTACATGTATATATAGTAACATACATATTAATGTTTAGTAAAATGTTATAGGTTTATCAGTCGAAATGTGTATTTGTTTTACATGTATATGTATTGATTTTGAATGAGAGTGTCACTTTAAAACCATAAATTGCGAAAAGAAAAAGGACGCATATGACAAGGCTGACACCGGAATTGGTAGATCAGTGCTTTATATTTCGAAACGTAGACCTGATGATTCTGCAGCGTATGTTTGTATGGAATCAGTTCCATTACGTTGCTTTCTAAAGATCAATAGGCATCTATTTAAAATAGTTTGTATGTCTTGCTATAACATACCGATCTTTTTAAGCCGTTTAATGTTTAAAGTAAATGTAATGTAACGTTATATTTAAAACTTATCTATGTTTGTCAATTTCATTTATAATATTTTAAAAAAGTGTCTTTTATCTTTTACTGTTTTTTACTATAATGGTGTTAATGGTGTTTACCTTTGTCGGAAGTTGGCTCTTGGTCCACGTCTAAACCAGCATCCAATTGTTTTAACAATTGCACTGTAAAAGAATTACAGAATGCATATACATGATTAAAAAATACCTTTCCACATGGAGTGAGCAGAATAGGTTGATTTAAATGCATGATATCCACAGTTGAGTATAATACTATTATTGGGTAAAGCAAATATAGCTTTTGGCAACCCTCAAAAATGTTTTGCAACTAACTATTTGCTACCAAACAAAATCTTCACACACAGAGCTAAATTGTTCGTTGTTTGACGATAACACTAAGTAAATACTCTCACTCATTCATAAATTGCAGTCTACTCATACTCGTATATTTCATTGTTAAAGAGAACACTCATATAATTCGCTTTCAAAAATAAATGAAAAGTTGTTTATAGCGACAAATGAAATGATGCCTTTGCACATATATTTTATGCAACTATTAAGCAATGTACATATGACGACAACAGATTTGCTCGCCTTTCGCCTAATTGGGAAGACAATAAAAACTTACAAAACCATGTGAAGACTCCATACTCTTAAATTAATTACGAAACGTTCGAATCTCAGTTTAAAGTTAAGATAATCTCTTTTTTAAGCAAAGGATTTGTTTTGCTTTCATATGTTCTGACTGTAAGAACTATGGTAACAGAGCATATGCTAATTCTTTAATAAATGTGTCTGATCCATTAATACGTAGTGTAAATATTAAACGGTTTGTCGACATAATATCAAAACTTATGACTTTTCAACACTGAATAATTAGAGACAAATGCTAGAAAAACAAACTGAAGCTAACTTTGCACCCGGATTTACTCAACAGCTCAAAATTAGAGTTATTACTCTTTGGCTAGGAAATAAACAACACTTGTAGATACACTGATGGAAGTTTGTTTGGTTCCTTTTTTAAAGAAATTCACGACAGAAAGAAAATTGAGTGTTCAAATGTAATGAAATGCGAGATTTTTTCAATTGTTAAAAAATATTTATTTAAACGTCTACTTTTACGGAATTTTAATTTTGCAACTGAGTATATTTGCAAGATTATTTTAGGACTGATAAAAGAATGAACTAATATATAATCGTGTTAATGTCAACTCTCTACGACATTGGTTTACCAACGTTGATAACACTGTTTATACTTTTCGATTATGATCAGCGTTGTGCCGACCCTTTTCTCCTACCCTTAATGTAGTAATGCAATAACTCCTGCTTCAAGAGTTAAACCTTCGTTTTAAATCATTGAGTTCATGAATGGTTTCAGTGAACAGGCTGAACATTTCAGGGCGGTAACCTTGACATTTACATGAATTTATAACACAATTTGATGCATGCGTGATCTCTTAGTGTTGTATCATTTTGACGCAAGTATTATGATTCTTAAAAAAGGTGGTTTAGTTAATTGTTTGACTGCTGGGCTTGTCCGTCTTTTCTATTCATCAATATGGTTTGCTTCTATAAAAATGCGCGTAATAATTAGCGTAAAAATCAAATGAGTAATTTAATTAGTAAGATACACATCATCGATAGATATGTTGTACAATACTAAAACATTTATAAAGTTGTGACTTACAAGAGTGTAGGAGAAAGTGCTGGACTTCATTGGTATTTATGATTACATCAAGTTCCAGACTTGGTCTTTGAAGAAGTGTCTGCAACTCCATTTCCAATGGTTTAAATTCTGTTGTCAATTTGCCGGCAATCACATCGTCGTAGCAATTAATAAACGATAAATATGAATCGAACTGTATGTAGAACACGACGCTACCTCGTTGAACCTTTGTCAAGGTGCCTAAAACATAAACTCGTATATTAAACGTTCAAGTAAAGCCAACGCAATTAACGGGAATATAAGCATATTTGAAGTATATTTCGATTTTTAACAAACATTATTTATTTAAGCTAATACACCTACCATATTGCTTGAACTTTGTTATGGCTCTTTGCAAAGCTCTAGACAAATCATTTTTCATTGGAACATCCACTCTTTCTTCAGGGTTGAACTCTTACATAAAAAGATTAACCAGAGCGATTGAAAGATCTTCTTCTTCGTTAACAGATACGTTTTGCAATGTCATCGTTACTGATGACTCCTCTGAATACATGAGTTCACCATAATCACATATTAAGGAATGTATTACAACTACAACTCTTATACAATAAGAGATACATTTTTGCACTTCATTATATATTTCCAAAAAATAGGTTAAGTGTATTCAAATGTAGAGAAAATATGCATAGTATACGAATGATACGCGTTAGAATTTACTGCTGGCTTGAAATCAACTCAAAGTTAATATTTTATTGAACGGATTTACCACGACGTTTTGAAAATGTAACACTTTTATATTTTTTTGTGCAATCGCAGCTTTATGCTTTTCTACTGACCGAATTTATTGTGATACCTAGGTTTTCTGAAAACTGAATTTTAAACCATACAAATCTTCCCTTCAATCTTATATAGTATTGTTTTTTGAAGGTAAGTAGCCGATGTGAGGAGTTTAGAATCGGTAAAATATTGGTTTTAATTGTATCTAACAAAATATTGGCTTCCACTAAACATATGTGTTAAACATTTTAAATATAAATATTGTTACCCACATGAATGGAAAATTAACTTTTTGAAGATTCAATTCAAAATGCAACTCTTCATTAGGGTCATCTTTTCAATATCAACAACGGGTTGACATCCAAAATTTGACATACCTTAGATGTATAAATGTAGGTATACATATTTATTGCTGTATCTGTTCATTTGATTGACCTAATTGCAATTTGATTCGTACTGTTGTCGTGTGTTTGGTAGTATTGAAAGTTGCATGATCCCGACTTTATTCAGAACTAATGATATGTTCTGACATTCATCAAATGCTATAAATCATAGTAACGTAATGGTAGAACGCTGTTATGGTTGACATTTTATGCTTATCTGCGGAAATGCATACTTTTAGGTCACATGTTATTAAATTGTTAATGACAACTTACACTAAAAGAAACAGCAGGACTTCATTCGCAATCAAACTTTTTTTTAATTTGAACAATATTTTATTTTTCAAAATGTCCATAACAGATATTAATTTGGAGTGACATTTTGTGCAGATTGTAAACTGATTTAATATAAAAGTTACCTGGTGCCCTCATCTGCTCTATCTTATTGCGAGGCATATGGCTGTAAAGGTGCTCCTTGATTTCCAGCATTATGTTTGTAATTCCTGGAATCTGGTTTGCGCTGACATGGTTTACAGCTGGATATCGAATTAAAGTTAGTTAAAACATACACGGACACATTTTAGTTAATATAAATTATGCGATGTCTGATTTCTACAAATGTGGGGCTAAATACAGGCCTACAGTTAGTACAATATGCATTTATGTGTTCAATATCTCGATCAAAACTATATTAACAACGTGGTATCAGTTATATCATAAAAAAGCTCCTATAAATAACTTATTTTGATATTGCGGTGATGAACTTCACAAAATATTCAAGTTAAGATGACGTACTTGCATGTACTTCTTCCATGAGACTTGTTCCTCCCTGATAAAACCGATGAACAGTTTTTACTATGTTCAAAACTGTTTGATGAGGTGGAGTTGCTATTTGTTTTAAACCACATTTGACTTTTGTGTCGAACGCTTCATCAGCGATAAATTTTACCGTTTCGTCGATGAATGTCGTAATCTGTCTGTGATAAAGATTAAAATCACCCTCGTTCAGCTTTGGATTGGGGATGTGACATAGATTGTTTCGAATGTCTTTCACATTTTCAATGTCATGTTTTTGTGTCGACGTGACATTTTGTAAAATATTGGTTAATATCAGCCAGTACATTTGTACATCCCAGTTCTCCAAATTCGTGCCGGATCCACTTGGAGGGAAAAAATCGTTCTTTCTCTGTCGTCCAATTCTCCAAAAAAGGATTTCTTTTTTTTTCGACTGCATGAATAAATCAAGTGTTGTTCCCGAATCTAGGACGTACCTTAAAAGAGTTTTTTCTAAGCACCAAGTACACGGACCTTGAATGCTAAAAAGCAAATGTGTAAAGTTTTCCCGTTCTTTCTGTTCTTTCTCGTCAAACTTAATTTCTGCATCAGACATGTCTTTGACCTGTAAACAAACGCCACTTATAGTAAGGCCACACTAAATTGGAGTTTTTAACAATGGATTCATTGAACGTATTGTTTGAAGACATACAATTTGTTTGTATACATTTTCCTACGCAGCTACTTCCCTTTACAATTATACAGTATTATTTCGAAAAGAGAATTCATTGGTGCGTGTAGTTTAAAAAAAAATAAACAGGTCTAGAAGTTGATTTAATCATTTTCAAAAAAATGCGGCTCTCGATTAGCATTGTGTTAACATCTGAAAACGAAATGTTTTCCAACAGAGATAAACACTGTTAGCATTTGTTCTTGCCTTTTTCGTACAATCGGGAAATGTTTTTCAAGACTTGTTTAGGTTAATCTAAATATTTGTTTTGAAATAGTTATTTTCGCCCAAAAGGCTAACAACTGATACGCTCATTATAAACTAAAACAAGTTGACCACTTAATCTCGTTGAGTTAAAAAAAGCATTAGCCCGCAGAAAAATGTGTCATTGTTTGGTCTGGAATGCCGTTTCAAACTTTTTTCTGATAAATATAGGAAATAAAAGAAAACAAATTTAAACAAATATCTGATAATAAGTATGAAAAGAAACAAGCTTCTATACAACAAATTCCCAACATACTTTTATTTTTTTCAGCACATGCCATTGCTTTTACTGCTTAAAGGTTTCTTGATCGCAGCCTGAAAAAGTATCAGATCCTATCTACATGCCCCAAACTGCAGCTTAAAGTGACGTGGAGAAAAGCCTAAATACACAACTCAACATTTAGCTGTGATACATTTAGATCAGGCCCTTGCTAAATGCCCAAACCTTTAGATACATGTTACCTGGATCAAAACCGAACTACATGCCCCACTATTCAGCTTAAAGACACCTGGATCGAAGCCTAACTATATACCAAACTATTCAGCTTAAAGACACCTGGATCAAAGCCTAACTATAAACCCAACTATTCAGCTTAAAGACACCTGGATTGAAGCCTAACTATATGCCCCACTATTCAGCTTAAAGGCACCTGAACCGAAGCCTGACTATATACCCAACTATTCAGCTTAAAGGCGCCTGGATTGAAGCCTAACTATATACCCCACTATTCAGCTTAAAGGCGCCTGGATCGAAGCCTAACTATATACCCAACTATTCAGCTTAAAGACACCTGGATCGAAGCCTAACTATATGCCCCACTATTCAGCTTAAAGACGCCTGGATCGAAGCCTAACTATATGCCCAACTATTCAGCTTAAAGACACCTGGATCGAAGCATAACTATATACCCCACTATTCAGCTTAAAGACACCTGGATCGAAGCCTAACTATATACCCCACTATTCAGCTTAAAGACACCTGGATCGAAGCCTAACTATATACCCCACTATTCAGCTTAAAGACACCTGGATCGAAGCCTAACTATATACCCCACTATTCAGCTTAAAGACACCTGGATCGAAGCCTAACTATATACCCAACTATTCAGCTTAAAGACACCTGGATCAAAGCCTAACTATATACCCCACTATTCAGCTTAAAGACACCTGGATCAAAGCCTAACTATAAACCCCACTATTCAGCTTAAAGACACCTGGATCAAAGCCTAACTATATACCCCACTATTCAGCTTAAAGACACCTGGATCAAAGCCTAACTATAAACCCAACTATTAAGCTTAAAGACACCTGGATCAAAGTCTAACTATATACCCCACTATTCAGCTTAAAGACACCTGGATCGAAGCCTAACTATAAACCCAACTATTCAGCTTAAAGACACCTGGATCAAAGCCTAACTATAAACCCAACTATTCAGCTTAAAGACACCTGGATCGAAGCCTAACTATAAACCCAACTATTCAGCTTAAAGACACCTGGATCAAAGCCTAACTATAAACCCCACTATTCAGCTTAAAGACACCTGGATCGAAGCCTAACTATATACCCAACTATTCAGCTTAAAGACACCTGGATCGAAGCCTAACTATATACCCAACTATTCAGCTTAAAGACACCTGGATCGAAGCCTAACTATATACCCCACTATTCAGCTTAAAGACACCTGGATCGAAGCCTAACTATATACCCCACTATTCAGCTTAAAGACACCTGGATCGAAGCCTAACTATATACCCAACTATTCAGCTTAAAGGCACCTGGATCAAAGCCTAACTATAAACCCCACTATTCAGCTTAAAGATACCTGGATCGAAGCCTAACTATATACCCAACTATTCAGCTTAAAGACACCTGGACCGAAGCCTAACTATATACCCCACTATTCAGCTTAAAGACGCCTGGATCGAAGCCTAACTATATACCCCACTATTCAGCTTAAAGACACCTGGATCGAAGCCTAACTATATACCCAACTATTCAGCTTAAAGGCACCTGGATCGAAGCCTAACTATAAACCCAACTATTCAGCTTAAAGACACCTGAACCGAAGCCTGACTATATACCCAACTATTCAGCTTAAAGACACCTGGATTGAAGCCTAACTATATACCCCACTATTCAGCTTAAAGACACCTGGATTGAAGCCTAACTATATACCCCACTATTCAGCTTAAAGGCGCCTGGATCGAAGCCTAACTATATACCCAACTATTCAGCTTGAAGACACCTGGATCGAAGCCTAACTATATGCCCCACTATTCAGCTTAAAGGCGCCTGGATCGAAGCCTAACTATATACCCAACTATTCAGCTTAAAGACACCTGGATCGAAGCCTAACTATAAACCCCACTATTCAGCTTAAAGACACCTGGATTGAAGCCTAACTATATACCCCACTATTCAGCTTAAAGGCGCCTGGATCGAAGCCTAACTATATACCCAACTATTCAGCTTAAAGACACCTGGATCGAAGCCTAACTATATGCCCCACTATTCAGCTTAAAGACGCCTGGATCGAAGCCTAACTATATGCCCAACTATTCAGCTTAAAGACACCTGGATCGAAGCATAACTATATACCCCACTATTCAGCTTAAAGACACCTGGATCGAAGCCTAACTATATACCCCACTATTCAGCTTAAAGACACCTGGATCGAAGCATAACTATATACCCCACTATTCAGCTTAAAGACACCTGGATCGAAGCCTAACTATATACCCCACTATTCAGCTTAAAGACACCTGGATCGAAGCCTAACTATATACCCAACTATTCAGCTTAAAGACACCTGGATCAAAGCCTAACTATATACCCCACTATTCAGCTTAAAGACACCTGGATCAAAGCCTAACTATAAACCCCACTATTCAGCTTAAAGACACCTGGATCAAAGCCTAACTATATACCCCACTATTCAGCTTAAAGACACCTGGATCAAAGCCTAACTATATACCCAACTATTCAGCTTAAAGACACCTGGATCAAAGCCTAACTATATACCCCACTATTCAGCTTAAAGACACCTGGATCGAAGCCTAACTATAAATCCAACTATTCAGCTTAAAGACACCTGGATCAAAGCCTAACTATATACCCAACTATTCAGCTTAAAGACACCTGGATCAAAGCCTAACTATAAACCCAACTATTCAGCTTAAAGACACCTGGATCAAAGCCTAACTATAAACCCCACTATTCAGCTTAAAGACACCTGGATCGAAGCCTAACTATATGCCCAACTATTCAGCTTAAAGACGCCTGGATCGAAGCCTAACTATATACCCAACTATTCAGCTTAAAGACACCTGGATCGAAGCCTAACTATATACCCAACTATTCAGCTTAAAGACACCTGGATCGAAGCCTAACTATATACCCCACTATTCAGCTTAAAGACAACTGGATCAAAGCCTAACTATATATCCAACTATTCAGCTTAAAGACACCTGGATCGAAGCCTAACTATATACCCCACTATTCAGCTTAAAGACACCTGGATCGAAGCCTAACTATATACCTAACTATTCAGCTTAAAGACACCTGGATCGAAGCCTAACTATAAACCCAACTATTCAGCTTAAAGACACCTGAACCGAAGCCTGACTATATACCCAACTATTCAGCTTAAAGACAACTGGATCGAAGCCTAACTATAAACCCAACTATTCAGCTTAAAGACACCTGGATCGAAGCCTAACTATATACCCCACTATTCAGCTTAAAGACACCTGGATCGAAGCCTAACTATAAACCCAACTATTCAGCTTAAAGACACCTGGATCGAAGCCTAACTATATACCCAACTATTCAGATTAAAGACACCTGGATCAAAGCCTAACTATATAACCCACTATTCAGCTTAAAGACACCTGGATCAAAGCCTAACTATATACCCCACTATTCAGCTTAAAGACACCTGGATCGAAGCCTAACTATAAACCCAACTATTCAGCTTAAAGACACCTGGATCGAAGCCTAACTATATACCCAACTATTCAGCTTAAAGACACCTGGATCGAAGCCTAACTATATACCCCACTATTCAGCTTAAAGACAACTGGATCAAAGCCTAACTATATACCCAACTATTCAGCTTAAAGACACCTGGATCGAAGCCTAACTATATACCCCACTATTCAGCTTAAAGACACCTGGATCGAAGCCTAACTATATACCCAACTATTCAGCTTAAAGACACCTGGATCAAAGCCTAACTATAAACCCCACTATTCAGCATAAAGGCACCTGGATCGAAGCCTAACTATATACCCAACTATTCAGCTTAAAGACGCCTGGATCGAAGCCTAACTATATACCCCACTATTCAGCTTAAAGACACCTGGATCGAAGCCTAACTATATACCCAACTATTCAGCTTAAAGACACCTGGATCAAAGCCTAACTATAAACCCCACTATTCAGCTTAAAGACACCTGGATCGAAGCCTAACTATATACCCAACTATTCAGCTTAAAGACACCTGGATTGAAGCCTAACTATATACCCCACTATTCAGCTTAAAGACACCTGGATCGAAGCCTAACTATATACCCCACTATTCAGCTTAAAGACACCTGGATCGAAGCCTAACTATATACCCAACTATTCAGCTTAAAGGCACCTGGATCAAAGCCTAACTATAAACCCCACTATTCAGCTTAAAGATACCTGGATCGAAGCCTAACTATATACCCAACTATTCAGCTTAAAGACACCTGGACCGAAGCCTAACTATATACCCCACTATTCAGCTTAAAGACGCCTGGATCGAAGCCTAACTATATACCCAACTATTCAGCTTAAAGACACCTGGATCGAAGCCTAACTATATACCCCACTATTCAGCTTAAAGACACCTGGATCGAAGCCTAACTATATACCCAACTATTCAGCTTAAAGACACCTGGATCGAAGCCTAACTATAAACCCAACTATTCAGCTTAAAGACACCTGGATCGAAGCCTAACTATAAACCCAACTATTCAGCTTAAAGACACCTGGATCGAAGCCTAACTATATAC
The DNA here is from genome assembly GCF_026914265.1 of Mya arenaria. NCBI lineage: Eukaryota > Metazoa > Mollusca > Bivalvia > Myida > Myidae > Mya > Mya arenaria. Next base: position 3,942,482 of record NC_069137.1, on the reverse strand, counting down.
CCAACTATTCAGATTAAAGACACCTGGATCAAAGCCTAACTATATACCCCACTATTCAGCTTAAAGACACCTGGATCAAAGCCTAACTATATACCCCACTATTCAGCTTAAAGACACCTGGACCGAAGCCTAACTATAAACCCAACTATTTAGCTTAAAGACACCTGGATCGAAGCCTAACTATATACCCAAATATTCAGCTTAAAGACACCTGGATCGAAGCCTAACTATATACCCAACTATTCAGCTTAAAGACACCTGGATCGAAGCCTAACTATAAACCCAACTATTCAGCTTAAAGACACCTGGATCGAAGCCTAACTATATACCCAACTATTCAGCTTAAAGACACCTGGATCGAAGCCTAACTATATACCCCACTATTCAGCTTAAAGACACCTGGATCGAAGCCTAACTATATACCCCACTATTCAGCTTAAAGACACCTGGATCGAAGCCTAACTATATACCCAACTATTCAGCTTAAAGACACCTGGATCAAAGCCTAACTATATACCCCACTATTCAGCTTAAAGACACCTGGATCAAAGCCTAACTATATACCCCACTATTCAGCTTAAAGGCACCTGAACCGAAGCCTAACTATATACCCAACTATTCAGCTTAAAGGCGCCTGGATCGAAGCCTAACTATATACCCCACTATTCAGCTTAAAGACACCTGGATCGAAGCCTAACTATATACCCAACTATTCAGCTTAAAGACACCTGGATCAAAGCCTAACTATAAACCCAACTATTCAGCTTAAAGGCACCTGGATCGAAGCCTAACTATAAACCCAACTATTCAGCTTAAAGGCGTCTGGATCGAAGCCTAACTATATACCCCACTATTCAGCTTAAAGACACCTGGATCGAAGCCTAACTATATACCCAACTATTCAGCTTAAAGACACCTGGATCAAAGCCTAACTATAAACCACACTATTCAGCTTAAAGACACCTGGATCGAAGCCTAACTATATACCCAACTATTCAGCTTAAAGACACCTGGATCAAAGCCTAACTATATACCCCACTATTCAGCTTAAAGGCACCTGAACCGAAGCCTAACTATATACCCAACTATTCAGCTTAAAGGCGCCTGGATCGAAGCCTAACTATATACCCCACTATTCAGCTTAAAGGCGCCTGGATCGAAGCCTAACTATATACCCAACTATTCAGATTAAAGACACCTGGATCAAAGCCTAACTATATACCCCACTATTCAGCTTAAAGACACCTGGATCAAAGCCTAACTATATACCCCACTATTCAGCTTAAAGGCACCTGAACCGAAGCCTAACTGTATACCCAACTATTCAGCTTAAAGGCGCCTGGATCGAAGCCTAACTATATACCCCACTATTCAGCTTAAAGACACCTGGATCGAAGCCTAACTATATACCCAACTATTCAGCTTAAAGACACCTGGATCAAAGCCTAACTATAAACCCAACTATTCAGCTTAAAGACACCTGGATCGAAGCCTAACTATATACCCAACTATTCAGCTTAAAGACACCTGGATCAAAGCCTAACTATAAACCCAACTATTCAGCTTAAAGGCACCTGGATCAAAGCCTAACTATAAACCCAACTATTCAGCTTAAAGACACCTGGATCGAAGCCTAACTATATACCCAACTATTCAGCTTAAAGGCGCCTGGATCGAAGCGTAACTATATACCCCACTATTCAGCTTAAAGACACCTGGATCAAAGCCTAACTATAAACCCAACTATTCAGCTTAAAGACGCCTGGATCGAAGCCTAACTATAAACCCAACTATTCAGCTTAAAGACACCTGGATCGAAGCCTAACTATAAACCCAACTATTCAGCTTAAAGGCACCTGGACCGAAGCCTAACTATAAACCCAACTATTCAGCTTAAAGACACCTGGATCGAAGCCTAACTATAAACCCAACTATTCAGCTTAAAGGCACCTGGATCAAAGCCTAACTATAAACCCCACTATTCAGCTTAAAGACACCTGGATCGAAGCCTAACTATATACCCCACTATTCAGCTTAAAGACACCTGGATCGAAGCCTAACTATAAACCCAACTATTCAGCTTAAAGACACCTGGATCGAAGCCTAACTATAAACCCAACTATTCAGCTTAAAGACACCTGGATCGAAGCCTAACTATATACCCCACTATTCAGCTTAAAGACACCTGGATCAAAGCCTAACTATAAACCCAACTATTCAGCTTAAAGACACCTGGATCGAAGCCTAACTATATACCCAACTATTCAGCTTAAAGACACCTGGATCGAAGCCTAACTATAAACCCAACTATTCAGCTTAAAGACGCCTGGATCAAAGCCTAACTATATACCCAACTATTCAGCTTAAAGACACCTGGATCGAAGCCTAACTATATACCCCACTATTCAGCTTAAAGACACCTGGATCGAAGCCTAACTATATACCCAACTATTCAGCTTAAAGGCACCTGGATCGAAGCCTAACTATAAACCCAACTATTCAGCTTAAAGACACCTGGATCGAAGCCTAACTATAAACCCAGCTATTCAGCTTAAAGACACCTGGATCGAAGCCTAACTATATACCCCACTATTCAGCTTAAAGACACCTGGATCGAAGCCTAACTATATACCCAACTATTCAGCTTAAAGGCACCTGGATCGAAGCCTAACTATATACCCAACTATTCAGCTTAAAGACACCTGGACCGAAGCCTAACTATAAACCCAACTATTCAGCTTAAAGACACCTGGATCGAAGCCTAACTATATACCCAACTATTCAGCTTAAAGACGCCTGGATCAAAGCCTAACTATATACCCCACTATTCAGCTGAAAGACACCTGGATCAAAGCCTAACTATATACCCAACTATTCAGCTTAAAGACACCTGGACCGAAGCCTAACTATAAACCCAACTATTCAGCTTAAAGACACCTGGATCAAAGCCTAACTATATACCCCACTATTCAGCTGAAAGACACCTGGATCAAAGCCTAACTATATACCCAACTATTCAGCTTAAAGACACCTGGATCGAAGCCTAACTATATACCCCACTATTCAGCTGAAAGACGCCTGGATCAAAGCTTAACTATATACCCCACTATTCAGCTGAAAGACGCCTGGATCAAAGCCTAACTATATACCCCACTATTCAGCTTAAAGACACCTGGATCAAAGCCTAACTATATACCCCACTATTCAGCTGAAAGACGCCTGGATCAAAGCCTAACTATATACCCAACTATTCAGCTTAAAGGCGCCTGGATCGAAGCCTAACTATATACCCAACTATTCAGCTGAAAGACACCTGGATCAAAGCCTAACTATATACCCCACTATTCAGCTTAAAGACACCTGGACCGAAACCTAACTATATACCAAACTATTCAGCTTAAAGACACCTGGATCAAAGCCTAACTATATACCCCACTATTCAGCTTAAAGACACCTGGATCGAAGCCTAACTATATACCCCACTATTCAGCTTAAAGACACCTGGACCGAAGCCTAACTATATACCCCACTATTCAGCTTAAAGACACCTGGATCGAAGCCTAACTATATACCCAACTATTCAGCTTAAAGACACCTGGATCGAAGCCTAACTATATACCCAACTATTCAGCTTAAAGACACCTGGATCGAAGCCTAACTATAAACCCAACTATTCAGCTTAAAGGCACCTGGATCGAAGCCTAACTATATACCCCACTATTCAGCTTAAAGACACCTGGACCGAAGCCTAACTATATACCCAACTATTCAGCTTAAAGACACCTGGATTGAAGCCTAACTATATACCCCACTATTCAGCTTAAAGACACCTGGATCGAAGCCTAACTATAAACCCAACTATTCAGCTTAAAGACGCCTGGATCAAAGCCTAACTATAAACCCAACTATTCAGCTTAAAGACACCTGGATCGAAGCCTAACTATATACCCAACTATTCAGCTTAAAGACACCTGGATCGAAGCCTAACTATAAACCCAACTATTCAGCTTAAAGGCACCTGGACCGAAGCCTAACTATAAACCCAACTATTCAGCTTAAAGACACCTGGACCGAAGCCTAACTATATACCCCACTATTCAGCTTAAAGACACCTGGATCGAAGCCTAACTATATACCCCACTATTCAGCTTAAATACGCCTGGATCAAAGCCTAACTATAAACCCAACTATTCAGCTTAAAGACACCTTGATCGAAGCCTAACTATAAACCCCACTATTCAGCTTAAAGACACCTGGATCGAAGCCTAACTATAAACCCAACTATTCAGCTTAAAGGCGCCTGGATCGAAGCCTAACTATATACCCCACTATTCAGCTTAAAGACACCTGGATCGAAGCCTAACTATAAACCCAACTATTCAGCTTAAAGACACCTGGATCGAAGCCTAACTATATACCCAACTATTCAGCTTAAAGACACCTGGATCGAAGCCTAACTATATACCCAACTATTCAGCTTAAAGACACCTGGATTGAAGCCTAACTATAAACCCAACTATTCAGCTTAAAGACACCTGGATCGAAGCCTAACTATATACCCAACTATTCAGCTTAAAGACACCTGGATCGAAGCCTAACTATATACCCCACTATTCAGCTTAAAGACACCTGGATCGAAGCCTAACTATAAACCCAACTATTCAGCTTAAAGACACCTGGATCGAAGCCTAACTATAAACCCAACTATTCAGCTTAAAGACACCTTGATCGAAGCCTAACTATAAACCCAACTATTCAGCTTAAAGACACCTTGATCGAAGCCTAACTATAAACCCAACTGTTCAGCTTAAAGACACCTGGATCGAAGCCTAACTATAAACCCCACTATTCAGCTTAAAGACACCTTGATCGAAGCCTAACTATATACCCCACTATTCAGCTTAAAGACACCTGGATCGAAGCCTAACTATATACCCCACTATTCAGCTTAAAGACACCTGGACCGAAGCCTAACTATATACCCCACTATTCAGCTTAAAGACACCTGGATCGAAGCCTAACTATATACCCAACTATTCAGCTTAAAGACACCTGGATCGAAGCCTAACTATATACCCAACTATTCAGCTTAAAGACACCTGGATCGAAGCCTAACTATAAACCCAACTATTCAGCTTTAAGGCACCTGGATCGAAGCCTAACTATATACCCCACTATTCAGCTTAAAGACACCTGGACCGAAGCCTAACTATATACCCAACTATTCAGCTTAAAGACACCTGGATTGAAGCCTAACTATATACCCCACTATTCAGCTTAAAGACACCTGGATCGAAGCCTAACTATAAACCCAACTATTCAGCTTAAAGACGCCTGGATCAAAGCCTAACTATAAACCCAACTATTCAGCTTAAAGACACCTGGATCGAAGCCTAACTATATACCCAACTATTCAGCTTAAAGACACCTGGATCGAAGCCTAACTATAAACCCAACTATTCAGCTTAAAGGCACCTGGACCGAAGCCTAACTATAAACCCAACTATTCAGCTTAAAGACACCTGGACCGAAGCCTAACTATATACCCCACTATTCAGCTTAAAGACACCTGGATCGAAGCCTAACTATATACCCCACTATTCAGCTTAAATACGCCTGGATCAAAGCCTAACTATAAACCCAACTATTCAGCTTAAAGACACCTTGATCGAAGCCTAACTATAAACCCCACTATTCAGCTTAAAGACACCTGGATCGAAGCCTAACTATAAACCCAACTATTCAGCTTAAAGGCGCCTGGATCGAAGCCTAACTATATACACCACTATTCAGCTTAAAGACACCTGGATCGAAGCCTAACTATAAACCCAACTGTTCAGCTTAAAGACACCTGGATCGAAGCCTAACTATATACCCAACTATTCAGCTTAAAGACACCTGGATCGAAGCCTAACTATATACCCAACTATTCAGCTTAAAGACACCTGGATTGAAGCCTAACTATAAACCCAACTATTCAGCTTAAAGACACCTGGATCGAAGCCTAACTATATACCCAACTATTCAGCTTAAAGACACCTGGATCGAAGCCTAACTATATACCCCACTATTCAGCTTAAAGACACCTGGATCGAAGCCTAACTATAAACCCAACTATTCAGCTTAAAGACACCTGGATCGAAGCCTAACTATAAACCCAACTATTCAGCTTAAAGACACCTTGATCGAAGCCTAACTATAAACCCAACTATTCAGCTTAAAGACACCTTGATCGAAGCCTAACTATAAACCCAACTGTTCAGCTTAAAGACACCTGGATCGAAGCCTAACTATAAACCCCACTATTCAGCTTAAAGACACCTTGATCGAAGCCTAACTATAAACCCAACTGTTCAGCTTAAAGACACCTGGATCGAAGCCTAACTATAAACCCAACTATTCAGCTTAAAGGCGCCTGGATCGAAGCCTAACTATAAACCCAACTATTCAGCTTAAAGACACCTGGATCGAAGCCTAACTATATACCCAACTATTCAGCTTAAAGGCGCCTGGATCGAAGCGTAACTATATACCCCACTATTCAGCTTAAAGACACCTGGATCAAAGCCTAACTATAAACCCAACTATTCAGCTTAAAGACGCCTGGATCGAAGCCTAACTATAAACCCAACTATTCAGCTTAAAGACACCTGGATCGAAGCCTAACTATAAACCCAACTATTCAGCTTAAAGGCACCTGGACCGAAGCCTAACTATAAACCCAACTATTCAGCTTAAAGACACCTGGATTGAAGCCTAACTATAAACCCAACTATTCAGCTTAAAGGCACCTGGATCAAAGCCTAACTATAAACCCCACTATTCAGCTTAAAGACACCTGGATCGAAGCCTAACTATATACCCCACTATTCAGCTTAAAGACACCTGGATCGAAGCCTAACTATAAACCCAACTATTCAGCTTAAAGACACCTGGATCGAAGCCTAACTATAAACCCAACTATTCAGCTTAAAGACACCTGGATCGAAGCCTAACTATATACCCCACTATTCAGCTTAAAGACACCTGGATCAAAGCCTAACTATAAACCCAACTATTCAGCTTAAAGACACCTGGATCGAAGCCTAACTATATACCCAACTATTCAGCTTAAAGACACCTGGATCGAAGCCTAACTATAAACCCAACTATTCAGCTTAAAGACGCCTGGATCAAAGCTTAACTATATACCCAACTATTCAGTTTAAAGACACCTGGATCGAAGCCTAACTATATACCCCACTATTCAGCTTAAAGACACCTGGATCGAAGCCTAACTATATACCCAACTATTCAGCTTAAAGGCACCTGGATCGAAGCCTAACTATAAACCCAACTATTCAGCTTAAAGACACCTGGATCGAAGCCGAACTATAAACCCAACTATTCAGCTTAAAGACACCTGGATCGAAGCCTAACTATATACCCCACTATTCAGCTTAAAGACACCTGGATCGAAGCCTAACTATATACCCAACTATTCAGCTTAAAGGCACCTGGATCGAAGCCTAACTATATACCCAACTATTCAGCTTAAAGACGCCTGGACCGAAGCCTAACTATAAACCCAACTATTCAGCTTAAAGACACCTGGATCGAAGCCTAACTATATACCCAACTATTCAGCTTAAAGACGCCTGGATCAAAGCCTAACTATATACCCCACTATTCAGCTGAAAGACACCTGGATCAAAGCCTAACTATATACCCAACTATTCAGCTTAAAGACACCTGGACCGAAGCCTAACTATAAACCCAACTATTCAGCTTAAAGACACCTGGATCAAAGCCTAACTATATACCCCACTATTCAGCTGAAAGACACCTGGATCAAAGCCTAACTATATACCCAACTATTCAGCTTAAAGACACCTGGATCGAAGCCTAACTATATACCCCACTATTCAGCTGAAAGACGCCTGGATCAAAGCTTAACTATATACCCCACTATTCAGCTGAAAGACGCCTGGATCAAAGCCTAACTATATACCCCACTATTCAGCTTAAAGACACCTGGATCAAAGCCTAACTATATACCCCACTATTCAGCTGAAAGACGCCTGGATCAAAGCCTAACTATATACCCAACTATTCAGCTTAAAGACACCTGGATCAAAGCCTAACTATATACCCCACTATTCAGCTGAAAGACGCCTGGATCAAAGCCTAACTATATACCCCACTATTCAGCTGTAAGACGCCTGGATCAAAGCCTAACTATATACCCCACTATTCAGCTGAAAGACACCTGGATCAAAGCCTAACTATATACCCCACTATTCAGCTTAAAGACACCTGGATCAAAGCCTAACTATATACCCCACTATTCAGCTGAAAGACGCCTGGATCAAAGCCTAACTATATACCCCACTATTCAGCTGAAAGACACCTGGATCAAAGCCTAACTATATACCCCACTATTCAGCTTAAAGACACCTGGATCGAAGCCTAACTATATACCCCACTATTCAGCTTAAAGACACCTGGATCGAAGCCTAACTATAAACCCAACTATTCAGCTTAAAGACACCTGGACCGAAGCCTAACTATAAACCCAACTATTCAGCTTAAAGACACCTGGATCGAAGCCTAACTATATACCCAACTATTCAGCTTAAAGTTGCCTGGATCGAAGCCTAACTATATACCCAACTATTCAGCTGAAAGACACCTGGATCAAAGCCTAACTATATACCCCACTATTCAGCTTAAAGACACCTGGACCGAAGCCTAACTATATACCAAACTATTCAGCTTAAAGACACCTGGATCAAAGCCTAACTATATACCCCACTATTCAGCTTAAAGACACCTGGATCGAAGCCTAACTATATACCCCACTATTCAGCTTAAAGACACCTGGACCGAAGCCTAACTATATACCCCACTATTCAGCTTAAAGACACCTGGATCGAAGCCTAACTATATACCCAACTATTCAGCTTAAAGACACCTGGATCGAAGCCTAACTATATACCCAACTATTCAGCTTAAAGACACCTGGATCGAAGCCTAACTATAAACCCAACTATTCAGCTTAAAGGCACCTGGATCGAAGCCTAACTATATACCCCACTATTCAGCTTAAAGACACCTGGACCGAAGCCTAACTATATACCCAACTATTCAGCTTAAAGACACCTGGATTGAAGCCTAACTATATACCCCACTATTCAGCTTAAAGACACCTGGATCGAAGCCTAACTATAAACCCAACTATTCAGCTTAAAGACGCCTGGATCAAAGCCTAACTATAAACCCAACTATTCAGCTTAAAGACACCTGGATCGAAGCCTAACTATATACCCCACTATTCAGCTGAAAGACACCTGGATCAAAGCCTAACTATATACCCAACTATTCAGCTTAAAGACACCTGGATCGAAGCCTAACTATATACCCCACTATTCAGCTGAAAGACGCCTGGATCAAAGCTTAACTATATACCCCACTATTCAGCTGAAAGACGCCTGGATCAAAGCCTAACTATATACCCCACTATTCAGCTTAAAGACACCTGGATCAAAGCCTAACTATATACCCCACTATTCAGCTGAAAGACGCCTGGATCAAAGCCTAACTATATACCCAACTATTCAGCTTAAAGACACCTGGATCAAAGCCTAACTATATACCCCACTATTCAGCTGAAAGACGCCTGGATCAAAGCCTAACTATATACCCCACTATTCAGCTGTAAGACGCCTGGATCAAAGCCTAACTATATACCCCACTATTCAGCTGAAAGACACCTGGATCAAAGCCTAACTATATACCCCACTATTCAGCTTAAAGACACCTGGATCAAAGCCTAACTATATACCCCACTATTCAGCTGAAAGACGCCTGGATCAAAGCCTAACTATATACCCCACTATTCAGCTGAAAGACACCTGGATCAAAGCCTAACTATATACCCCACTATTCAGCTTAAAGACACCTGGATCGAAGCCTAACTATATACCCCACTATTCAGCTTAAAGACACATGGATCGAAGCCTAACTATAAACCCAACTATTCAGCTTAAAGACACCTGGACCGAAGCCTAACTATAAACCCAACTATTCAGCTTAAAGACACCTGGATCGAAGCCTAACTAAATACCCAACTATTCAGCTTAAAGGCGCCTGGATCGAAGCCTAACTATATACCCAACTATTCAGCTGAAAGACACCTGGATCAAAGCCTAACTATATACCCCACTATTCAGCTTAAAGACACCTGGACCGAAGCCTAACTATATACCAAACTATTCAGCTTAAAGACACCTGGATCAAAGCCTAACTATATACCCCACTATTCAGCTTAAAGACACCTGGATCGAAGCCTAACTATATACCCCACTATTCAGCTTAAAGACACCTGGACCGAAGCCTAACTATATACCCCACTATTCAGCTTAAAGACACCTGGATCGAAGCCTAACTATATACCCAACTATTCAGCTTAAAGACACCTGGATCGAAGCCTAACTATATACCCAACTATTCAGCTTAAAGACACCTGGATCGAAGCCTAACTATAAACCCAACTATTCAGCTTAAAGGCACCTGGATCGAAGCCTAACTATATACCCCACTATTCAGCTTAAAGACACCTGGACCGAAGCCTAACTATATACCCAACTATTCAGCTTAAAGACACCTGGATTGAAGCCTAACTATATACCCCACTATTCAGCTTAAAGACACCTGGATCGAAGCCTAACTATAAACCCAACTATTCAGCTTAAAGACGCCTGGATCAAAGCCTAACTATAAACCCAACTATTCAGCTTAAAGACACCTGGATCGAAGCCTAACTATATACCCAACTATTCAGCTTAAAGACACCTGGATCGAAGCCTAACTATAAACCCAACTATTCAGCTTAAAGGCACCTGGACCGAAGCCTAACTATAAACCCAACTATTCAGCTTAAAGACACCTGGACCGAAGCCTAACTATATACCCCACTATTCAGCTTAAAGACACCTGGATCGAAGCCTAACTATATACCCCACTATTCAGCTTAAATACGCCTGGATCGAAGCCTAACTATAAACCCAACTATTCAGCTTAAAGACACCTTGATCGAAGCCTAACTATAAACCCCACTATTCAGCTTAAAGACACCTGGATCGAAGCCTAACTATAAACCCAACTATTCAGCTTAAAGACACCTGGATCGAAGCCTAACTATATACCCCACTATTCAGCTTAAAGACACCTGGATCGAAGCCTAACTATAAACCCAACTGTTCAGCTTAAAGACACCTGGATCGAAGCCTAACTATATACCCAACTATTCAGCTTAAAGACACCTGGATCGAAGCCTAACTATATACCCAACTATTCAGCTTAAAGACACCTGGATTGAAGCCTAACTATATACCCAACTATTCAGCTTAAAGACACCTGGATCGAAGCCTAACTATATACCCAACTATTCAGCTTAAAGACACCTGGATCGAAGCCTAACTATATACCCCACTATTCAGCTTAAAGACACCTGGATCGAAGCCTAACTATAAACCCAACTATTCAGCTTAAAGACACCTGGATCGAAGCCTAACTATAAACCCAACTATTCAGCTTAAAGACACCTTGATCGAAGCCTAACTATAAACCCAACTATTCAGCTTAAAGACACCTTGATCGAAGCCTAACTATAAACCCAACTGTTCAGCTTAAAGACACCTGGATCGAAGCCTAACTATAAACCCCACTATTCAGCTTAAAGACACCTTGATCGAAGCCTAACTATAAACCCAACTTTTCAGCTTAAAGACACCTGGATCGAAGCCTAACTATAAACCCAACTATTCAGCTTAAAGGCGCCTGGATCGAAGCCTAACTATAAACCCCACTATTCAGCTTAAAGACACCTGGATCGAAGCCTAACTATAAACCCAACTATTCAGCTTAAAGACACCTGGATCGAAGCCTAACTATAAACCCCACTATTCAGCTTAAAGACACCTGGATCGAAGCCTAACTATATACCCAACTATTCAGCTTAAAGACACCTGGATCGAAGCCTAACTATAAACCCCACTATTCAGCTTAAAGACGCCTGGATCGAAGCCTAACTATATACCCCACTATTCAGCTTAAAGACACCTGGATCGAAGCCTAACTATAAACCCAACTATTCAGCTTAAAGACACCTGGATCGAAGCCTAACTATAAACCCAACTATTCAGCTTAAAGACACCTGAATCGAAGCCTAACTATATACCCCACTATTCAGCTTAAAGACACCTGGATCAAAGCCTAACTATATGCCCAACTATTCAGCTTAAAGACACCTGGACCGAAGCCTAACTATATACCCCACTATTCAGCTTAAAGACACCTGGACCGAAGCCTAACTATATGCCCCACTATTCAGCTTAAAGACACCTGGACCGAAGCCTAACTATAAACCCAACTATTCAGCTTAAAGGCACCTGGATCGAAGCCTAACTATATACCCCACTATTCAGCTTAAAGACACCTGGACCGAAGCCTAACTATATACCCAACTATTCAGCTTAAAGACACCTGGATTGAAGCCTAACTATATACCCCACTATTCAGCTTAAAGACACCTGGATCGAAGCCTAACTATATACCCCACTATTCAGCTTAAAGGCGCCTGGATCAAAGCCTAACTATATGCCCAACTATTCAGCTTAAAGACACCTGGATCGAAGCCTAACTATAAACCCAACTATTCAGCTTAAAGACACCTGGATCGAAGCCTAACTATATGCCCAACTATTCAGCTTAAAGGCGCCTGGATCAAAGCCTAACTATATACCCAACTATTCAGCTTAAAGACACCTGGATCAAAGCCTAACTATATACCCAACTATTCAGCTTAAAGACACCTGGATCGAAGCCTAACTACATGCCCCACTATTCAGCTTAAAGACGCCTGGATCGAAGCCTAACTATATACCCCACTATTCAGCTTAAAGACACCTGGATCGAAGCCTAAATATATACCCAACTATTCAGCTTAAAGGCGCCTGGATCGAAGCCTAACTATATACCCCACTATTCAGCTTAAAGACACCTGGATCGAAGCCTAACTACATGCCCCACTGTTCAGCTTAAAGACACCTGGATCGAAGCCTAACTATATGCCCCACTATTCAGCTTAAAGGCACCTGAACCGAAGCCTAACTACATGCCCCACTGTTCAGCTTAAAGACACCTGGATCAAAGCCTAACTACATGCCCCACTGTTCAGCTTAAAGACACCTGGATCAAAGCCTAACTACATGCCCCACTGTTCAGCTTAAAGACACCTGGATCGAAGCTTAACTACATGCCCCACTGTTCAGCTTAAAGACACCTGGATCAAAGCCTAACTATATACCCCACTGTTCAGCTTAAAGACACCTGGACCGAAGCCTAACTGTATACCCAACTATTCAGCTTAAAGACACCTGGATCAAAGCCTAACTATATACCAAACTATTCAGCTTAAAGACACCTGGATCAAAGCATAACTATAAACCCAACTATTCAGCTTAAAGACACCTGGATTGAAGCCTAACTATATGCCCCACTATTCAGCTTAAAGGCACCTGAACCGAAGCCTAACTATATACCCAAGTATTCAGCTTAAAGACACCTGGATCGAAGCCTAACTATATACCCCACTATTCAGCTTAAAGACACCTGGATCAAAGCCTAACTATATACCCAACTATTCAGCTTAAAGACGCCTGGATCGAAGCCTAACTATATATCCAACTATTCAGCTTAAAGACACCTGGATCGAAGCCTAACTATATACCCAACTATTCAGCTTAAAGACACCTGGATCGAAGCCTAACTATATACCCAACTATTCAGCTTAAAGACACCTGGATCGAAGCCTAACTATATACCCAACTATTCAGCTTAAAGACGCCTGGATCGAAGCCTAACTATATACCCAACTATTCAGCTTAAAGACACCTGGATCGAAGCCTAACTATATGCCCCACTATTCAGCTTAAAGACACCTGGATCGAAGCCTAACTATATACCCAACTATTCAGCTTAAAGGCGCCTGGATCGAAGCCTAACTATATACCCCACTATTCAGCTTAAAGACACCTGGATCGAAGCCTAACTATATACCCCACTATTCAGCTTAAAGACGCCTGGATCAAAGCCTAACTATATACCCAACTATTCAGCTTAAAGACGCCTGGATCGAAGCCTAACTATATACCCCACTATTCAGCTTAAAGACACCTGGATCGAAGCCTAACTGTATACCCAACTATTCAGCTTAAAGGCGCCTGGATCAAAGCCTAACTATATGCCCCACTATTCAGCTTAAAGACACCTGGATCGAAGCCTAATTAAATGCCCAAATATTTAGATACAAGACACATGGATCAAAGCCTAACTACTTGTCCCATCATTTTGCTTAAATGCAATTGTGTTAAACCCTAAGTACATGCGACTTCTTTCAGCTTAAAGACACCTGGTTTTCATAAACATCGTGTAGTTTGTCGTTCATCTACGTGTCTTTAAGGTGAATTTGGAGGTACTTACCTCAACATTCAGCTTAGAGGCACACGAAGCAAAGCCTACCTACTTATCTAAAATTTTAGCTAACAGGCATAACGGCACAAGTCTAACTACATGCCCGATTTTAAGCTTGAATCTGCATGGATCAAACCCTTAGTAGGTAAATTAACTCTCAGCTTAAAGGCATGCGGATCATGGTAACTCCATGCCCAAACGTTCAGCTTAAAAACACATGGATCAAAGCCTAACTACATGCTAGAACCTTCAAATTAAAGGCACACGGATACAAGCCTAGCTACATTCCCCAACTTTTAACACAAGTATCAAATCCAAACTACACAACTCAAACTTAATCTTAAAGGCATGTGTAGCTAGCAAACACTTACTATCGCACCCAACGTTCAGCTTTAAGGCATCTGGATGGGAGCCAAACTACTTGCGCTATCCTACAGCTTAAATACTCGTGGATCAAAGCCTAACTACATGCTTCAAGCTGTAGTCTAAAGGCAACAGATACACGCCTTACTACATGCCCCAACATTTAGCTTATAGGAACGTGTATGAAGGCCAGGCTGCATGCATACAATGTTAAGCTTCCATGCACATGCATCAAGGCCTAACTATATAATTCAATATTCAGCCTAATTGCACCTAATGTCATGTCCTTAACATTAGCTTAAAGACACATTGGTCAGATCCTAACTACATGCCCTAGACTTCAGCTTAAATGCACACTTATCAGAGCCTACGTACATGCAACAACCTTAGACTTAAAGGCACACGCATCAGAGCCTAACTCCATGCACCAAATTTCAGTCTAAAGGTACACGTATCAGAGCATAACTCCATGCCCCAAACTTCAGGTTAATGGCTCACGTATCAGAGCCTAACTACAAGGCACAACCTTAGACTTAAAGGCACACGTATCAGAACCTAACTACATGCCCCAAACTTTGGCTTAAAGCCACACGTATCAGAGCCTAACTACATGCCCCTAACTTCAGCTTAAAGGAACACGTACAGAGCCTAACTACATGCCCCAAACTTTAGCTTTAAGGTACACGTATCAGAGCCTAACTACATGCTCCACACTTCAGCTTAATGGCACTTATATCAGAGCCTAACTTCATGCTCCAAACTTTAACTTAAAGGCACACGTATCAGAGCCTAACTCCATGACAAATCTTTAGCTTAAAGGCACACCTATCAGAGCCTAACTCCATGCACAAAATTTCAGCCTAAAGGCACACGTATCAGAGCCTAACTACATGCACCAACCTTAGACTTAATGGCACACGTATCGGAGCCTAACCCCATGCCCCAAACTTCAGCTTAAAGGCACACGTATCAGAGCCTAACTCCATGACAAAACTTTGGCTTGAAGGCACACTTATCAGAGTCTAACTCCATGCCCCAACCTTAGACTTAAAAGCACACGTATCAGAGTCTAACTCCATGCCCCAAACTTCAGCTTAAAGGCACACGTATCAGAGCCTAACTCCATAACAAAACTTTAGTTTAAGGCACACTTATCAGCGCCTAACTCCATGCCCCAACCTTAGACTTAAAAGCACACGTATCAGAGCATAACTCCATGCCCCAAACGTCAGCTTAAACGCACACGTATCAGAGCCTAACTCCATGATAAAATTTTAGGTTAAAGGCACACCTATCAGAGCCTAACTACATGCACCAACCTCAGACTTAAAAGCACACGTATCAGAGCCTAACATCATGCCCAAAACTTCAACTTATTGGCATACTTATCGGAGCCTAACTCCATGCCCAAAACGTCAGCTTAAAGCCACACGTATCAGAGTCTAACTACATGACCAAACCTTAGGCTTAGAGGCACAACTATCAGAGCCTAACTACATGCCCCAACCTTAGACTTAAATGCACAGAAATCAGAGCCTAACTACATGCCCTAAACTTCAGCTGAAAGGCACACGCATCAGAGCCTAACTTCATGCCCCAACCTTAGACTTAAACGCACCAGGATAAAAGCCTACTACATGGATCAACATTCAGCTGAAATGGACAAGGATAAAGGCCTTTATACATGCTCAAACATTCAGCTTTATGGTACATGGATTAAGGACTAAAGACATGCCTCAACCTTTTACTTTAAGGCACCTGGACCAAAGCCTTACTGATTGCAATAATCTTTACCTTAAAGGCACAAAGAAAACATCCACACTAAATGATCAAACTGTTATCTTTAAGGTACATTGGTTAAAGCCTAACTTCGTAAATGTATTTCCTGCCTTAAGTCACTACGATCATAGCCAAACTTCATAACTCAAACTGAACCTTAAAACCAAAATCTTACTGCATGCCCTAACCTTCAGCTAAACGGCCCGTGTATCAAAGCCTAACAAAATGCTTTAACTATCATCTTAAAGGAATCCCTCTGTATAGCCGAAATATCACTTCTTCCAGGATTGAAGCAGACATGTAAGGCATATTGTATGCTTTATAAATGCTGAGATATCCATCTGTTTAATTATTCACAGACACATACGACTTTCATTTTGAAATAAAGATGCGTTACACAGGTGCATACAGTAGATGCGGAAAGAGGGTACATGCAATACCGGCCTTACCATCAAATACAGGATTACTTATGTATCAAGGAAGTGAATACCCCAGTACTTTAAGGGCTTAGATATTCAGTATATTATATAGCATCTTAAGTAAGATTCTTTATATAATATATTATAAACTACATAAAGCACCGGGTTCCCGATTGCAAGACAGTTACCGCTTGCTATAGAACAGTGACTGGTTTACCGTAAACGTACGCTAAATGGTTAAATAAACCCAGAAAATGCAACTAGACCGTGGCGATTATGACTGAATCTCTTACTTTATCATGAATACACTTGTTGTATTATGTCGTATTCCGGGTACGCCGTACTGTGTTATTGCTATCTGCCGTTACTTTTCATTACGGTTCAATGCATTTACCTGATATTCATACATCGTGGTCAATATATATATATATTTTCTCGCAACAGTCTAAGAGAGAGGGAGGATCTATTTTGGGGTATGAAACGTTTTCGGCGTATGCATGTTTTTGCCAATGGGTTGTATGCAGATATGCTGGCACAGGCCTAGCTAGTCAGGGCTTCGTCACAGCTGTCACATAAACGTTCTGTATTTAGGACCTATATAGTCAGTGTTAAGTCACAGTCGCCACATAAACGTACTGTTGCACAGGCCAAGCTAGTCAGTGTTTGGTCTCAGTCGTCACAAAAACGTTCTGTATTTAAGGCTTATATAGGCAGTATTTAGTCACAGTCGCCACATACAATAACTTTAACAGTGTATTTATTAGTTTAAACAGCAAAAAATATTGATTGATTGGTGAATGCTAAAAGATTTACTACAATCTACTATCGTCTCATCAGTCAGAAATACCGTGTTTCTGCACCTTTCTTTCAAATTAAACTCGGTATCCTCCATAAGCACCATTGTTTTCCACAATTGTTCATCGTTTTTTGGTATATTAAAACAATTGTAGTAAATGTGTTAAATTATTTTTTGGGAGTAAAAGTGCATCTATAATAGTCATGAACTGCGCCACACATGCACAACATTTACTATGGCAATGCTACATACACAGAAGGCATATGATATAAGCACACCACAAATAATCACGTATAAATCATATATTGGTTTAAAACTACCTATAAGACAAACCCGAATTTGATTCAAATAGGTTTATCGCTGTACAACCACTGATTGACGCAACTTGAGCGATACTGAATATGCGATATAAAGCCAATGGTTTATTTAATTCAGTTAAGTCATAAGTTCATACATTTAATACATTAGACAAGAAAAAAACATGACTCTTGTCACGCAAGAATATAAAAAGGATGATATTTAACGATTTCTTTTAATATAAATTGAATCATTACCCAATTAACTCCAATTAAAACAGTATCGCCTGATCAGGCTTATAATGTTAAAATGTAAAGGAGTATTAAAGATAACTCAATATTTAAAAAAATGGTGAACAGATACAAGTGGTGTATGCTATTATGGATATTGAATTCTCCGTTTTATGTTAAAGTTTTGAACGAGATATAAATCGACGAAGGAAATTATGCCTGAGGGACAATCTATCACACAATCTGCATTTATCGATAGCATGTCTTTTTTAATTAGCCAAAACATTTGGCATATCTTTTGATACAAACATAAAATACATGCACAACGACATGTTCAATACTCATATTGAACAAAACAAAAATGTCAGCGGTCAATGTTACAGTTCGACCAATGAAAATACAGTAGTTCTAAAGTTTCCCAATACATTTATTTCACTAATCCAACGGTCAGCCGACTATGTATTAATAAGGTGAAGCGATAAATATCAACAGTTGATGACCAAGTAGGTTAACAAAATAGTATAAAGACCACTAACACAGAGTGTAAGCTTATACTTTAACAAACTAAATGGATATGCAACTGCAGCTTGTAAGTACATACTAACAACCGTTGATTTTTTTAAAGTGTTCTTTTATTGTAAATTGATTCCTTATCATGGTTGTTCTTACTTTAACCTCAGTTAATATAAATGTTTAGCTCAAAACTTTTAACATCTTTAGTCTATGTCAATATATGAAGTTTTAAAACCCAAATAACAATGTAATGTCTGAATGACAGAGAGTTTCAGTAATATACATTTACAAAATAAAAGAAACGGTATTGGGAGACATGCCAAGACTACGGACTGGACAGTCGAGCTGTGGGTGCTATACTGAGACACATCAATATTGAGTAATACTGTATATGTCATGACATTGTTGTTATACAGTTAGGCATTGGTTATTTTTCACGTTATTTATACAATAAGAGTTATATGCTAGCGGGTGATATTTCCCTTTTTTACTCCATATACAGAATATTACTAATGTGCGTTGTCAGATTTCTGAATTACAGTTTCAAACTTTCGTAGCATCATAGCATTCGCAGGCACAATGAAATTGTTATCACCAATTGTTATGTGCATGCATGCATAAGGTTGTACGTAATCAACCGTGTCAACCGTCAGATATTATAAAACAGTTTGGCCAAATTGCTATAAGATATCAATACTATAGAGTAGTAAGCAACAACATGTAAACGAAACTCCGGCCTTCAATCGTAAGTGATTATACAACAGTTTGGCCAAATTACTGTGGGAGATCAATACTGAAGAGTAGTTAACAATAACATGTAAATCCAACTGCGGCCTTCAACCATCAGAAATTATACAACAGTTCAGCCAAGTAACGGTAAGAGATCAAAACTGAAGAGTAGTTAACAACAGCATTTAAATAAAACTGCGGATTTCAACCGTCAGACATTATACAACAGTTTGGCCAAATTACTGTGGAAGATCAATACTGAAAAGTAGTTATCAACAGCATGTAAATCAAACTGCGGCCTTCAACGGTCAGAGATTATAAAACAGTTTGCTGTTGGACTAAAAATTAGTTCACAAAACGTGCTATTGTTTACAAACAAACACCCGACCTTACATCGACGTCGCGTATAATTACTTTTGCGCATGCTCAAAAATTGAAAGGAGATATTGACCCCCGGGCCTTTGTTTATACCCATTGCATTTTATAAAAAAAACGGTTGTCATTGGTGTGTATGCAAAACACCTGCTTGCTACAGTGTAAGATCGCAATGGAGTTAACACCTTGAACACTTACAGTTATAGTTCATCAGCGCCGCCCGTCAAATTCAACTGTTCTTGCTAAATCTATGAAATATATTTCGATCTAACACTAAAACAAGTATCCAGTCGATATAGTAATTTTCTCATCAAGTATAAGCACATGCTCTCTTCGGGCGTTTCCGCGATACCAATTACTTTTAAACGAGTAACATAAGTTTAAAGACAAACAAGAGAAGGAGGACTGCGCATGCGCTTAAAAACTAGTCTATACGAAACTTAAAAACATGTTCATTATGTGCATGCCGTCGATGAACTCTTTCAAATTTAGTTCATTAAAACGGCCCACGACTAGTTAAAATAATATCGTTCAATACTAATAAGCAATCTTCATAATATAGCATGTAAGGTTTAAAATTGCTTATATTTAATTAGAGAACAAAGCTTTGTACATCAAACTTTAAATAGTTTCATTTAATAACTATACGTATTATACTTACTCGTTTATCCGCCGAGTTATATGTGTTATAAGCCGAACAAGTCAAGTAGTTTCACTGAACATGGACTTAAACACTAGTCTACAATACTCTTGGTACTTTCTTTTTATCGAGTGTTGTTAGCCGAGGGAGTCAGCTTTAATTTAGTTATTTAAAACGGCACAAGTAAACACAGCCGGCGCGAAAAAGTTTGATCATATTTCACAGAACACATTTATGCCAGATTAAGCTCAAAATAAATACAAAATAACTTTCGTTTATAATATAAATCTCGAGTAATTGACAACTAGCCTATCTGTTGGAATATGAAGGTAAAGACATGCCGCTACTAACGAGAACAGGTAATCCAAAATTGTTCTTTAATTTACAATGAATATCTTAAGTATTGATCAATTCGTAAGGTTTGTATTGTTTTATTTCAATACTGAGGACAAACCTTTGCATGTCAAATTTATTTCTGCAGAATTTCTTGTTGATCACAGTACGAAAACCAGGTACAAGGGATGGTAACGACAAGGAAAACATATTAAGAAAATATGAGCATTAGAAATGAAACGGACAAAAAAAGGAGATGCGAACATTGCGAAATGCTAGAGAAAAAGCACATTCTGTCCAATGGAAATTATTTATTGGGAAACAGCATTTCTGTTTAATTGTGTACATCATTATTACTGAATGATATACACTATTTCATAGAGAGAGACATAGGTAATGTTTTTATTACCAATGCATATCCAGTTTTGCTTACTATCTGATATTAAGTCATCAATTTTTCAATATTTAAGTTTATCTGCGTACAGTGTAGAACTTCAAAGTTCACAGACACTACAAGAAAGATGTAAAACACTTTACTGTTACAGTTTACCTCATTTCTTATTGTGTTACAAAATGCATTAATCGTCTATATAAAGAGACCGCATGACTATATTGGTTGTAATTTTGTCTTAAGATACATGTCTAATTATATTTTTATGAGCATTACAATAATTTACCTGGTTTTCCTGACAGTGTAAAGGGTTTACCTGCATTCAGCCCATTTCGCTTCTAGAAATATTCAAACTTGATGAACTATTATAGCGGCAAAAGGTGCTATCTGCACGTATATCATAGACTTAACGGAAAACGGAGGGATTTCAATAGTTTCGATGTTTCCGTTTTTCGCCAAATGTTGAAATTG
Source organism: Mya arenaria (assembly GCF_026914265.1). Taxonomy (NCBI): domain Eukaryota; kingdom Metazoa; phylum Mollusca; class Bivalvia; order Myida; family Myidae; genus Mya; species Mya arenaria. The sequence goes on along the minus strand of NC_069137.1, from coordinate 3,920,632 downwards.
GAAGTTGGCACCTTTAACCTTTGAAACCTCGATATACCATATATATATGTCACTTCTTAAACCTGTGTTTCGAGGGTTTTCTCTTAAACCTTAAAAATGACCAATTGTAAATATCACTTGAACATTAAAAAACAATCAAATGAAATAAGACATATTTTCCAATCAGTATCACAGGAACTGGGAATATATATTAACAATAAATGAGCTACGCCGGGTTAAAAATATTTGCTCCTATATGGATTCTGTATCAGCCTAATTGTCGGACATATACCGGTACGACAAAATTTCACTATCGCTGCGATTTTGGAATTTTAACGAATTAAAGATGTAAATAAAAAATATGCGATTAACGTTTCATTAATCATCATACATGAAATATGAAAAGCTGGACATTTTTTGTCAGGATTCCTTACTTTAATTGTGTTTGTAAGGCTTTTTTTCATTGGCTGTAGGCAATCTACAAGGTTTGCCGACTCCAAGAGAATCTATAAATAGAAAACGGCGAAACGTCTCTGATTGGCTGAAATTTTCCGCTGTTCGCACTCAGAATCTGGGCGATTGAACCAGAGTGTGGTACGCATAGCATCACCTCTCTGGTGTGTACGATAATTATGTTTCAGTGACAATACTCACATGTACCGCAATGACAATACATCCGTGCTGATGTTAAAACTACTATTGCTTTAATTATTTTCAAATACCAAAGCCCAGTCCAAAACAATATTTGAAACATTTAAAAAAGAGACAGTTTGGCATATAGACCGTCACTAATATATAAAGATCCGCCTATGCAGGATGACATATTTGCTTCTTAGTTTATAGACCCAGACTAAGTGTTTTCTATTATTCGCCGGCCGCAGCATAACGCGTAAAGCGGGTTTAGTAGTTCCCGAGATATCCCTAAAGAAAATCAATACGGTACATTACCAGCTTTTTGACCGAAACATGCATGATTTGTATTGCCCGTGGTCAGAAGGATTCAGTTTTGATGAGGAGAACAATGTGATTGTACGTTGTAAAGAAAACCGCATTGTTAGGAGATGCACATTTGACTGTTATTGTAAGTGTGATCATCATATATTATTGCATGGAATAAACATAATGTTTTATTTCAGGTTCAGTGATCAAATTTCTGAGATAGATGAAAGACGAAAAAGGTTTTTATTATTTTAATGTTTTGTCTCCTCTTATAAAATGTCCCTTGTTTTTTTTCGTGAAAAGAGTCCAATTTGTCTGTTGTGCACACGATCTATTTATAACTGTATTCGAAATGAAGGGATTTTTTTTAAATTTTGAAATAAATTATGACGACGACGACGACTACCTCTACTACTACAACAACTACAAATACTTCTACTGCTACAATTGGAACAATTATATGACGAATACTCCGAACATGATTTATTTTTGTGTTCAGTTTTCACTTTTTAGGGGCTTCACTTATATTGGAAATATCAGTAAAACCGCTAGTTGAGAGTGTATGGATTATACATTCTCGGTGTCTTAATATCATGCGAGAGCGCAGGTAAAGTGAAGTATGAAAACACGGAATGTTTATATCCAATGTATCCGCAGATGCTCACAGTTGAGATAAGATGATGATGAAGTATTGCCGAAGGTCAATGTTTGCTGTCAAGGTCGGTAATAATCGATTAAGAAATGTAAAAATATGTTATCCCTAGAAGAACTGTCATATCATATTACAAGTTGGGATCTTAAACCAAGTATTTTAACGGATTTATCATAATGACTATCAATATATATGAATAAAGCTAGTAAATATGGTCACTATCATTGCGTATCAATCTTGAAGCATCAATATGACACTTACTTTCTGTGAAAAAGCTGTAAATGTGTCAATAAAACATCCTAAGTCTAGAAAACATGACAAAAAAAAAAACACTTAAGAATTATACTTTGTACATTGCATTACTTTTTCTCATTACAATTCAAATTCACCGATAGTACAGCACTGAACTATGTTCTTACATATAGGCAAGCTACTTGCAATCGTATCCTGTGAACCTAATGTAACGAAGCAAAAGTCCTTGAGCAAATGCTGCCATATTTTAATTTTAATCATAATGCGTACAAACCCCGCGAGTACTGAATTAGTATGTTTCCCTTGAAAATCACCTTTTACAAGGCGGTTTTCAGACTCACAAGTCCAAATGCTAAAAATAATAATCATACCTTGTATGTAAATGTAATACGTTTTGGTCTCGATACAATGTGATCCCTGAAAAAAAATCAGATATAGATACAATATATCTTGCATTATTTGCATAAAATGGTTAACAATTCGTAATAGTCTTTATTTTACTATTCACCGCTATCCCTGAACCTTATTTATGTAGTATTAACCCATCATTTAGAGATAAAGATATTGTGATGCATGTGTGAATTGTTTCACAATAATGTGAACTCCTGATATTTACTTTAGTGTTGTATGGCATGCAAAATTTAAGGACATAAGACTTAAAAGTATGCATTTTTTTCCTGATTTACATAAAGTGTAATTCCTAACAGCAATCATCGATGAAATATAGCTTTGTTAAAATGTCAGAAAATCTCGTAAGCCTAGGCATAAAAACGTTTTTGAGGGAAGCATGGTCTTTAGCCAAATTAACGTCATATCAAAAAGATATATTATATTCCATCCTTCATGGATGCGTTTGTTTTGTTTCTGATAGACAAACGGTGTAAAACACGAAAAACAATGCAATCATTTCTCGATTAGCTCACCTTTCAAACGGTTAGTTTACCAGATATAAACCATCCACCGCTGTTTTCAATTCACCACCGAATATCACTAAATAAAAGTTATTCTATTGCTACTGTGACATCTATATCAATTACTTCTGACTAATTTTGTTCTCGTATTTTTCAATTTGTCTACAAATATAATTCATGAATACAAAACCCGTACATACTTCTTTGTATGATTGTTTTAAATATATTATTATATTATTATTCAGTGTATAATTTAATCCTTGTCTTTTCAAGAGGGGACGTAAAGTTAAAAGGTTGGATGATGGAAACAATGTGATAATTTATGTTGTAAGCAAAAACGTATTGTTATGAGATGCAAATATAATTGTTATTGGGATTATCATAATACATTATATGGAGTAAAATTAATGTTTAATTTCAGGTTCAGTAAACAACTTTCGAAGATTAAAGAGGAATTTAACAAGGTTTGTATTCTTTGTATACTTCCTCTGCTTTTACTTAAATGTGTTGGCAAGTAGAAGAACGTTTGAATTTTGAAGGAAATGACGATGACTACTACTACTACTACTACTACTACTACTACTACTACTACTACTACTACTACTACTACTCCTACTCCTACTACTACTACTACTACTACTACTACTACTACTACTACTACTACTACTACTACTACTACTACTACTACTACTACTACTACTACTACTACTACTACTACTACTACTACTACTACTACTACTACTACTACTACTACTACTACTACTATATGCTACAAGGAGTATATAATGTTATTCTAAATATTCCTGAACAGAAACAAATAGTAGCTCGTTCTTACTTTTTGAACAAAGTTAAGTATTTGATGTATTTAAGTCTAATGTAGTTCAATATTTAATATCGTTACGAACTAATTTCTGCAAAATGCATTTTTTATCATACATGTATGAACAAAAAACACACTCTGATTTGAACTTCTGTAGACGATTTACCTTTGATACAAGCAGTTAGTTAACATTACTCATAAAATTCAATGATCATTCACTACCTTATAGGGCACCTTTTGGAAATTTTGATGAAGCAAACACATTGCAAATAAATTGCATTTACCACTTCGTATATGAAAATGTAGTATATCTATTTAATAAGATAACATGCTTATGCCTTATTTCTCATAACACTCGGCATTCATTGTATATATTTCAATTGATGTATTCCATATACACTCTTAGATTGACCCAACAACATGACAGTGACTGCCTCTTATCTTGGAAATAATACCATATTTACTTGAAACGCCTTAAATTATTTCGAAACAATTAACAAGAGGATAGTGAGAAACTAGAGAAATACCCAAATATGATAATTCCTTATTTCCAAATGTAAAGTCTATCGATAAATGTTACAATACAATTGACAAGAGGATAATGAGCAACTACAGAAATACCCAAATGAGATAATTCCTTGTTTCCAAATGTGTAAACTATCGATAAATGTTACAATACCATTGACAAGAGGATAGTTAACAACTAGAGAAATACCCAAATGAGATAATTCCTTGTTTCCAAATGTGTAAACCAGCGATAAACGTTAGAATATCATTGACAAGAGGATAGTGAGTAACTGGAGAAATACCAAAATGAGACAATTTCTTGTTTCCAAATGTGTAAACTATCGATAAACGTTACAATACCATTGACAAGAGGATAGTGAGCAACTAGAGAAATATACCATTGACGTAAACCATAAACATGGGCCGGAAAGTATTACAGTGTACAATCAACGGTTCTCACTAAAATCATCGATGTTACCGAAAGTCACGTTGCAAGGTACATACACGACGACTTCTATTAGTAATACCTGCAGAAGCCACACGGACTTACATGTTGAAAACGGACACAAAACGCAGTGATTTGAAACATTTACCATGCTGTTAAACGTAATGTATGAACGCGTGCATGCGCTGAAAATAACTCTTATATTAAACGTTTGAATTTTTAGAAGGAACTTGTGCTACCTAAATGGTATTTGTACATAAAGGAACAAAGTAGATAAGTTCAATGTATTGGTTTAAACGATCCAGTTTATGTCACTTCTACTCTAGTTGTAAATACTGTTCTACGTAGTATTTTCTAAAAAAAAAAGTTGCTTGTTGTTGTTTTTAGGCTTAGTTTGTTATTATTCCTTATCTTTTTTTCAATCGAATATGATAAATAATTTCTAGATATTGCTTATGAGTTTGTAATTAAATATTTAAATGTGCACTTTTTAATCGTAATGCCTATATTTGATGTAGTACGAGACACGCTTACTATACTTTTGTTATAACTCCGAAAGTTTATCGATGTAATGCTATATCCAAACGCTTATTGATAAATCAATCATTCCTCCATATACTCTGAAATTTCCGAACTTTTTTATCTAGAGGGTGGTTTAAGACGCCCCTCTTTAAGGTTATAGGAATCATACTGCAAAGGCCCACAACAATTTCTTATTCAATAGAGCTTGTGATTTCCCTTTATAAAAATTGGAATTTGTAGTATCATATGATGTCTTTTTTATTAAACCTAACAGTTTCAAAATTTAAACATTTGCAAACAAATTTATCTGAAGGAACTTCATAGTGCTGTTAAGGGCCCTTGTCATTATGTATGATTTCAATTGGTATCTCCTCTATAATATCTATAAGACAAACTACAGAAACAAGTCCAGTAGTCGAAAACTGAAACATGTTCTAAGACAAAGTAGAAAATAAAGGTGAGTGTGCGGCCAAATGAAAACATTTGTATTTATTAATCATATGATATGTTCCAAATAAATATGCCAAGATTTTACCCTATTCTAAGTTCATTAATTGACGTATGTTAATGCAAATGGCAGATATATTATAAAGTAGAGGTCTGTCGTGTTACATTATTGAATTCATTCAATACATTCCTGCAAGTTCAGGTAATTTATTGCAGTCTTACAACTGTTATAAATATAAGTCCGTGCACGGAAAACGCATTTCTGATATGTCATGACTATGGCTAATGTCGTATTCCAGAAAATCATTTCATGTATCATTGCTACCAAAAAGTTTATTTTTAAGATATAGTTTGAATAGTAGTATCCAAATTCAATGAGTAAGTACGTCTTTATCAAAGGCATAAATAAATTGTGCATGCGAATTTAATGATGAATATACACCATTATTAATCATTTAGCCTCTCATACATGCTTATAAATATTAGTATTTGTGTACATTTCATCTATTTCATATTATCAAAGTATTGTGTATCTTTAGGAAATTAAAATATTTAATTGAATTGAATTTGGCAAAACAAATAGTAACAATACTTGCATACATGTTTGCATGTCGAGGAACAAGCGTTAAAAATAAAATGGTTCAACTAAGTTAGCCCAGGATATTTTTTTCTACACTTAGGCCACACCAAATTAATGTTTGGTTCCTCGGATTTTTGCCCAAAAAAAAATGGAGCGAGCGAGCGAAAAAAAAAATTTTTTTTTTTGTCAGTTTTCATAAAAACCGAAGCGAGCGAAGAGCGAACAATATATTTTTCCTTATATTCAATACAAATAAGAAATAATGTTCAAAATAATTGCCCTTAAAACCATTTTAATGCCATTTTGAACTGAACCTCTTATGGACATTGGGAAAATGTCGGAATACATACTATTTATTCATCAGTTTAGTACAAACATTATATGGATAAATCTAATTTCTTATATAATTAAAACGTACTTTAATATGACGATCATTCATAATAATAAATAACCCTGCTTTTAGTAAAAAGTTTGAAACGACTTATATAGATCTACCTGAATCAGTTTAACATCATATGCAACTGTATTTAGACATAATTTAGGATTGATTTTGGATTTGTAAAAAATGATCACTTACACAGGCATCATCAAACATCAGACTCCTTATAACATAGACTAAATTTTGTATTTATTATCACAGGAAATGCAATGACATGTGCTTATTAAAACAAAAAGAACAAGGGTATTTTTCAGAGTACTTTTTTTGGTTATTTAGATGTTTTTATGCACCAGCCAATTGTTTATGCCCCCCCCCCCAGTCCGAAATAGCGGGTACTTTGACTTCCGGTCTCTCAAAACCCGGGTGAAATACCCGACCTGCAGGGACACACTGCTGGTAAAATCCTTGCCAAATGGCCCCGCAACCCCGAATACCTATGTGAGGCCCATTCCCGACTATTTTAATTATGAAGACAAAACCACATTCACTAGGCACTGCGGGGCCACCTGAAAGGTAAAAACACAGCCCATTGCCTCTGCTGTCCCTGGTATACCCCTGGAAAAAGGGCGAGAGGTGGGCAGGGCAGTGGTTACAATTGACAAGTGCATTACAATCCCAGATTATGCTGCAAATAAAAACAAAATATAAGGTGATAAACTTAGGCTTACTTATGTTGAGGTATATCCAGTCCAGTGTTTATATCGCTATTTGTGAAAAGATGTTTCTGAAAAGAAATATGTTCAAAACTGTTGTTTTGTCAGAATTTGATCAAAAATGAGCTTGATACATCAATTTGGACCAAACAATGACTCATGTTCCAGTTCAGCATCGTCGTAACGAGGTAAATTTTGGTCTATTGTATTATGACTTGAATAAAATAGTACCAAGTTGATCATTCCGATTTCCATTCAAAACGAGTCACTAATTACGCAATATAATCGCTACCAGTCTCAGATACACATGCTTTATTGCATAATGATTGCTTAAAATAATAATCCTTTAGTGCATGAGACGATCAACAATGACTTCAAGCATGCTCAAAACATATTTATTGTCAAAAATAAGATTAAATTTCCAAACTTCGAGCCACATTGTTTATACCGGAAGCCGCCATTTTGATTGAACTTATTGAAACCCATGCTAAACCGATCGAGATACAGTATAAAAACACTACGCATCGGTAACTTCCCTTAAAAAAAACACGAAAACTAGCGTAAAAAAAATATACTTTTATTTATTATTTTTAGCCTTTTAATAAATTATTACCTGAAAAAAATTGTTTGGCGATCAAAATGGAGGTGCGGGCGCACAAAACAATTTTTTTTTTACATTTTCAAAAAAATAGGAGCGGTAAATCCGAGGAACGAAATATCAATTTGGTGTGGCCTTATTGTAGAAACTGTTCACAAAATAAAGTTAAATTGCATTTATTTCCGAAAATACGTTCAGGCCAAAATCAGATTAATCTTTGCTTGTTTAAAATGATGTCGTATCTAGTTTACCTATCACATACAGTTATGGACAATTGTTACAATAACTCGTTTTGCAAAATTTGATCACAAATCAAATGTACGCTTTTAGCGATACATTTGGAATTTATACGTATTCAAATATTTCATATAATACATGGTAGGCAACAAACAAATATGTCAGATCTGAAAAGGATCAGACTTTTGAATATTACTGTTATTATATCGTCAATAAAGTGTTATTTTTCAATCCATTCGGATATTAAACGATTGACTTAAAGTTCAGTGATTTAGCATAGAACGCATTAATATTCAAGCTTATTGTATAAACATGGCTACTTACCAACGGACATTGTCAGTTATACAACCCCCCCCCCCCAATTTTTTTTTAAATAAAATGGGGCCCTTTTGTTATGGTTATCAACATTTAAAGCATGTTTCCCCGTCATTCATAACATTGTGTTATGGTTGTTGTCCAATTATTCCTTCGTTTATCATGTATTTTCAATTTTACCTTCTTTTTTTTCTCCACTTTTTATGTTAATATATCATGTGCATGTAATGCTAACAAATAATATTATTGTTATATAATTAGCAGATACATTTTATTTTTATTATGAAACAGTATCCTTTTGAATAATATGATATTTGTTCTGTTATAATATACATCTATATTACTTCAATATTATTTCTAAATACATCTTTATTACGATGACTTAATAATTCAAAACAATTTGTCGTTGATAACAATAACAAAACTTCATCTTTACGTTTAAGGTAAATGTAAATCCTTGTTCACATTATCAGTGACATCTGTTACTTGCCATGTTTGTTTGGATATACGCTGTTGAGGTTTTTTGGTTTTTTGGTTTAACGATGTTCTTTAAACTTTCTGTTCTGTTTCTAACCCGTTTGGTATTTTAAAACACATCCAATGCAAAGGTTTCTACTGCAGTATATCTTTATAACTCTATGTTCCAGTGAGTTGGGTAACATGTCTTATCAATATAGCGTAAATCGAAGACTATTCATTTAGATTCTAGATAATATTTCTTTTAAATAACTGGGTTTACTTTCAAAGTGTTATTTTGAGTACATCGGCCACAGTGTTCCAACATTTAAACTATTTAAGTTTACCTTTATTCATAACAACCATTTCTCCATCACTGTACACTTCATTACGTGCATTTAGCACCTCGTTTATATGTATCAAACCAATTTCGTATGATTGATTTTTGTAAATTATTATAATTCTGTGTTATTAAAAGTATTTAGAGGATCTATGAATATTGCATGTTGTATTGTAAAATTACATATTTCCAGAATATATTTTGTTAATTATCGTGCATTTGTTACAGTTACCAACAATTAAGGCGTTTGTGTTGGTTATAAACTGGTTTCGGTTTTATACACGAACTGTGCATTTGTTGGTACTGTTTCAAATAAAACCCAAACCATTTTTTTCTTTATTTTAAAGAAAACCGAAACCGGTTTTCGAAACTATCGAAACCCCTATCGGAGGCGGTTTCATCGCTTCGTTCCATCCGAAAACTAGTTTACTTTGAAACCAACATGTCGGAATGTGATCAACCATTTTGATGAAACTCAATCCTTTTGAAAACAATGCCTTACAATGGACAAATGAGCTAAATGATAAAGGTTATATTTATAATTAGAAAAAAATGGTTACATGTAGTAGCTCCACCATGTTCTTTAAACTGTACACAAAACCATGCATTTGTTACTTCAAGCCAAACTATCAAAACCAAGTTCGAAACTGCTGAAACCATTTACAGCAAAACTGAAACTGGTTTGGTATCAACAAAAACGCCCTAAATATCGTTTCAACCTGATTATATATGATTTGTAATACATAATAGCAACTTATATATTATATGCCTTTTCAAATTCCACCGTTATCATTGTTTGAGACCATTGGTGACCTGAAAAACAAAAATGTAAATTCACGCGATATAGCTCATTATATGAAGTTTTAGAAAATGATAATTAATCTTAAAGTCATATTATTTAACTGAATTTGCAATATTACAACAAACAGAACAAACATCTTAAAATGCGATTATACTGAAACAAGGAAAGGCCATACAGCATGCCCAACTTATACAGCTTAATAACACGCTAGACAAAACTCAAACAAAATCGCAACAAATTACAACACATGCCTTTTATGTCTGTAATGGTAAAAGTATCATATACATTTTAATGTTGAACTGTTACAGTCTGTTTTTATATGTCACTCCTACCATTGTTTTATTATCATTTTTATTATTTTATTTATGAACATCTAGATCATCATTTGGCTGCTTTAAGTTCAGTTTTGGTAATCTTTCTTCTCATTTTGAAGGCCTAAAATAAATAAACCCGTTTACAATTAAAATGTATACATATTTGCTTTGCTTAAAGTATCGAGAGCAAAGTCAGTTTGTGCCTTTTCAGACCCATCAAGCATAATTGGACAATCAAGACAAAGTGACCCCTCAAGCAGAAGTGATGTATCGTTAGCAATCTCAAATAAGTGCATCAACAGAAGATATTTGCCGTCAACGACCTAAAATAGGTGTATCAAGCAGAGGTGTTGTGTCTTCATCAAACTAAAATAATTGCATCAAGCAGTATGTATCGTCAGTAAACTCATAATATTGTTTCAAGAAGAAAAAAAAAGCACACACACTAATGCCATTAAGCGTTATTTGTAACGCATGACTAGCAACATGCTGAAGAGGTATTCTAGTATAATGTATCAGGAACACATATTCCTTGAACCTGAATTGTTTTCTACTTATAAAGACACTTCATGTAGCTGGCGTGTTTACCACTTATACGGACACCTTTTGAACCTGAATTGTTTACAATTGATACGGACACTCCTCGTGACTGAATTGTTAACTATTTATACAGTCACTATCTGTACCTGACTTATTTACCATTAATACTAACACTCCTTTTACTGGTTTTGTTTACCATATATACAGACGAACCTTGTACCGTACCTGTTTGCCACATATTTAGATATTCCTTGTACCTGACGTGTTAACCATTTTTACAGACCCCCTTTGTACATGACCTGTTTGTCACATATACAGACACCCTTGTATCTTACCTGTCTGCCACTTATACAGACACTCATTGTACCTTATCTGTTTGCCACATATACAGAAACTCCGTGTACCTGATTTGTTTACCATTTATACAGACGCACCTTGTATCAGACTTGTTTGCCACATATACAGACACCTCGCCTCATGGATGAAACGCCAGCCCACCATACAATAAGTCACCTCCTTGGGAAGACTCATAAACTTAGCTCCAAAAACAGGTACAAAGCCTGAATTCCGGTGAATGGCACTAAGTTGTTGGTAATATGCATGATTCACGCAAAATAATTAAGGCTGCGTACAAAGCAAATCGAGCATTGGTTGCAATATTCGGATAAACAATGATACTATCTTAAACAAATCTAATCTTCGACGCATCAAAATGAGTAAAACTAGAGTCTTACAGTGAATGTTAAGGTCAGAGATAACTATTTTTTTTACAACCGCCTGCCTCCGCCGGTAAAAAACTGTCTAACCCACGGAAAAAAAAACTTAACTTAAGCAATAGTTTTAAACATGTAAACTTTATGGAAATGATCAGCATAATATAATGGCAATCACTTCAAATTGAATTACAGCTTGAAAAACGTTTACGTTTAAGTCGACACAATAATGAATTTGAACGCGAAACTTCGACATTTCGTGCCATGAATGTTGGCTCGCACGAATTATCCTACGTGATTTTGGGTGTTTTGTACCCATTGGGAAACCGATTCGGGACATGCCCTTGCCACTGGGATGTTAACCTGTTTAACTGTTGAACATCTGCTCCGAATTATATTTTTCGCATTTTATATTCATGACCCAATTAAGCAGCTAGGAGACTTGATATAAAATATGTCAACACGTTTCTACGGTAGGAATACCGCATTAAATTGGTAAGGCGTCTGCAGTAACCGATTAGAGTTCCCCAGAGCAATGTCGTATCGTTTTATTCGCCCCTTCCCTTTTATGAGCTAGTTGCCAAGACGAAACTTAACACAAATCACCAATACCTAATCGATATCATACTGCTATAATGTTGTTACGACCCCCAAACGCAACAGAGAAAGATAAACAATCATCAAACATTACACTGAAGCAACAATTATTTACTTAAAACTTTATAACAGTTATTTCAAGTAAGTTTGGATAATATTTATTAGTACCTAGAAAAACGAATAAAGTATTTTACTGATCCTGGTAGTCTTGAATGTTTACAATTGAAGTCAATATGAACTATTGAATATACTTTATGAGTATTATTGATTAATATTAAATTGTACATGACTTTTAGACTATTTCTTAATAGGTTCAAATATAATTCTTGCTAAATAATATAAATAAATTCAAGATTTTCGAAAGTTTTCTAATATTATACAGAATTGATTACTTTTTAAAGAAACATTATTTTTTCATTAGACCCCAGATTAGAGAAGTTTGCCCTTATATACAGATGATAATATTCCGGTACATTCTACAAAATCTGCAGGAACGTTTACTCAAATTCTATAAGAATTTTGTTATTCTTAAACTTGTATAAATGGAATAAATAGAAAACTCGAGAACATTCTTAACAAATATTGACAAAACACATTCGAAAGGTATAAAGAAAAAAGAAAAATAGTTTTTTTACTGAATCTAGGTCACCATAAATAAAAAAAATAAACAAATAAAACGAAGATAACTAAACAAGAGATTTATAATACATACACACGTAGCACTGTATATAATATGTGTGTGATTTAATCAGTAACAAGGCCATCTCATATGTATCACAACCTCCTTTTGCTCAGCATGCCGATGAAAAGCGACATTAACGGATTGGGATCATCGTCATCTGTCTATATCTAGGCCAACTGGATGGTGGTCATCCTGACCTCATCTCTGAGATATATGACTCACAGTAAAGATATTTATGGTCTGGTCATGTGGTATCTTTAAGCATGTTATGCCGTAATGATATAAAACATAAATTGATGTAATCGGTATTGGAGTCGTCCTATTCGACGGCCTCGTGCATACATCTAAAAGCAGCATGACAAATGTTTATTAATTATCAGTCTCCTACGCATTGATCCCCATTGATGATATGTGCACATCTCTGCCACCACGTACAAACGTAGCTGGGTTTCGGCTAAATGAAAAAGTTGTATACAGGTATTTATGCAATGTGTTATACAGATCCGTTCAATGAAGTGTTTTTTTAACGCTAAAAATATATTTCATTTCAAATAAAGGTGTTAAGTTCTCTGTAAGGTAATTGTGCCATACACTGTGCTTAGCATGAATAACCGGCCCATTGTTTGTTGAAATCTCTGTAATGTAAATGTGCCATATACGGTGCTTAGAATGAACAACCGGCCAATCGTTTGTTGACTTCTCTGTAAAGCAAATGTGCCATATACGGTGCTTAGCATGAACAACCGGCCCATTGCCTGTCAAAATATATTTAAGGCAAACGCGCCGTATACGGCTCTTAGCATGAATAATCGGCCTTTTGTTTGTTGTGTTCTGTGTATTACTTATGTCAAAACTACAGACACAAGCTCAGTAGCAAAAAGGTAAACCCGGTTTTAATGGCACTGGGTAAACGCCAAAGACATAGAACACAAAAACAAAAAATCACAAACAAGAAACATGGAAGAACAGCACAAAATTCCACAAACAGCACAGTGAAATCATACTATATATAAAGAAACTAGGTATGTTTATCAAGGATTGTTAGGTACCGCCTTGGAACGATCAGTAAAATGTAAATTTTCTGGGGTCTATAAACCAGTTTACGTGCACAAACCTCACTCTTATCCCAACACTCCTATATAAAGGAAAAACGTAAAAGGTAAAGTATGCATTAACTGAGGAAACTTATTATTAATAAAAAATAAATAAAATAAACTTATAGGTAGACCCCAAGTATGATTTAGGATCCCGATTCTATCTGCGGACGGAGGAATACAATTCAGAGCACCTAATGCAAACAACTTTTCAAAGATACAATGCAGTCATTGTTTTAAACTATGAGCATCACACACTGTCTGCCTTATTAAATAAAATGTTTAAAACTGTGAGTCACCAGTCATTAACATTTAACATTACAGCCAATGGCATGATACCATCATTTTCAAACATCGAAAATCCTTTAATTCATTGCATAGCAAGCATAAAATACATCATTTTATACATGTTCAGGTGTATGAAAATAGCTTTGCAAAACTTAAGAAACAGGGTATTAAAAAACAATGAAACTAAAAAGTGCATGTTCTTCAAAAATATGCATATAATTTAGTGCCAAGATCACCATACAAACAACACTATCGACAGTTAGTCTAAAAAAACCGTAAAGGTGTGTTTCACTGACCGTCCCATGGCGGTAATTACATCATTTATAAATTAAGATATGTTGATGCGTTTGTGGTCTGCTTATGGTGTTTAGACGTTTGTATTTCTCGCTCGATGCCGTTTCAGCTCAAAGAGTGTGCCTCTAAACAGGCTTCTTTTTTTGCTACTGGACTTGCCCCTGTAGTTTTCATAGTACTATTGTTAATTTGTTGTGACTGCTTTCGTTTTGATAAAGTGAATGAATGCCATTTGTTTCATGATTTTTCATGTTTACAAAGATATCACCAAGAAACTAAAACTCCTTGTTGATTGAATGCTCCGGAACAGTTCGTGAAACAAAGTATTCCTATTAAAGAAAGTCATAGTATTCGTATTAACAAACAGTGTTATTACACGCTAGACGTAATATGCGAGTACCATATAATTATACATATATATACATATAAAAAGATAAGTAAACAAGTGAAAATAAGTTTGAGACCTTAGCGCGTGCCTCTAAACTTGGCTTTTATTTAAATGATTGAGTACTGGGTTAGTCCCTGTTGGTTATACTGTACTATTGTTAATTCACTGTGCTTGCTTTCGTTTTAATAAAGTGAAATGTATGCCATTATGTTTTCATTTTTTGATATTTGCAAGATAATGGTTATCATCAAGAAGACACCAAACATTGTTGATTGATAGTATTAATATACAATGTTAATACACGCTATACTAAATAATTATATGAGAAACATTTAATTTAGCTGCAAAATATGATAAGTAAGCACGTGTAAATTTAGTTTAAATGTGTAACATATACCACTTAGCGACAGTAAGCGCGCTAAATACTATGGAAAAAAACAAACAAAACAACGAAGTGTAAAGACATGTTATAACGGGATGCTCTCAAAGTTTTGTTTCGACACTTACATATTGATCATCGTATTATTGCCTGTTTTTTATAAGATATTAACATCAATCTAGTTTCTCATTTACTGAGTGACAAAATAAAATCAATGCAAAAAAAACATTAAAATGACGAACAACTTCAAATATATAACAGCTTCCATAATCGCAAGTACCGCTTCTGTTTCATTTGAACTCAGTTCATACCACGACGTCTTGATGGACTGAAACAAGAACGGTAATTTATTGCATTCCTTTAACAAGCTGTCATCTGTTTAGCATTTAACAGAATATCAGCAACGATCTATTGTATTATCTCTACAAACTATGTTAGTGCAAAAAAAACAGGAAATAAAACAAACTGTTTGACTCAATTATATTAGCATGGAGAGTTAAGAAACCCTCTTTTAATAGCCGTTTTTCCTGTGGGCAAACCTTTAAAGTCAGGGAGAAAACTTACGTTTTGCACATGTTACATAAAAAACGATAAAGCATTACATTTTTAAATTGCAAGGAATGTTTGCATGAGTTTAAGAAAGACGATACAAAAAATTAGTAAATATTTATACCCTCGAACCGTCAATGTTCTATTTACCGCTTCGTTGTAAATAGTTTGAGAATATTATCTCGTCCGTGTAGGCATGTTGACGCGTTCATCGCGAGATTATACAATTCTTCTCAAAACATGATACTCAAAAACTCACTTTTGATGTGCATTCTTAAACCTTTGTGACGTAGACACACATTTTACACGTGTCCCCGTTATCAGCTAGACGCTACAACATGTACAGTATACACAAACATGACGCAGAACTCCAATCATAGTCCACAAGTAAATGTATCTGATTCATATAACACATTACTAGCCAATCCCTCGGATATGTACCTTGACCAATTTAGTATTTAAAACCCTTTAAGTTTGACCTTACATTCATTTGATTAATGTCTCTTAATAGACAACGGTCAGTTATGTTCCGTAACAGGCTCATAAAATATCGAAATCGGGACCCCATGCTCGATAGTCAGGCGTTCTACAAACTGAGCTACCCAACCACGATAACTCAAATACTCTCTGACATATGCGATTCAGGACCGTGACAGTAGGTATTCGTCGCAGAATTCCTTAACCGTTCAATTAATTAACGTTCTCGGCTATGTCACATAAAGGTGTGCGGTCAGTTCGGGAATCGAGACCGCGACTACTGGTGTGAAGGTCGGTGCACTTTCAGACATGAGCGAGTCAATATCTTGACCCAAAAACATTCTAATGAGTTATGAAAGCAGGATTATGTATGCGACCTGTTACCAAGTTATATTTGTAGTTAGCGTTATGGTGAATTTAAGCGCTACCGATCTATTGATCATAATCGATACTTACACAATGATTTGTTTTCGACATCCAACATTAAGATGTATCGGGGTTTTAGGATTTCAGTTTGTTCCGTCAGACAACCATTTAGGTCGGCGTCAAACACACTCAATTAAACATTGTCTTAGATTAAACACAGAAGGATTCGGCGACTATAAGCACAAAGATATCTAATAATGCGATGCAACGCATCAATAACCGGTATGTATAATGTTTAGATCAAAGATAGCCCATTAATGAAATATAGCCTTTGAATATAAAATAAGCAATAAATATGCTATGGATTTATACCGAATGGCGCGGCCGCAATCTCCCGCTTCCAAAGCCGGTTATCAAACGTTATCGAACATTACAAGAATCTGTTCAAGACACTGATCAATTAGGTTTGCAATTTGGTTTACGTTGTTATGGGAACGTGCACATGTTTATCTGTTTTAAGTTATTCCGTTTGTTCATAAATACCATTACATCTACACATAATTGATATTGTGATCCCGATTTGTTACAGATATTAGATTACATTTTTACAAAATATCAATATCAATAAATGTTTCGATTACCGCCTTAGCACAGGATCGCGAGCTTGAAGTTGATCGAAAACGTATTATATTCCAGGTTTTTCTACCAGTTATACTGTTAAAGATATCTGCAAAGTAAGATGATAGTTATTATGGTCAGTCTGTTATTTGTTTCTGTACATCCAGTACATTAAAGATGTCTGGGCGGGTAATCGTGATAATTTCCTAACATAAGTTATTTTCTTATTTTTTTAATAAAATGACTAAACATATTTTAAAGCTTAATTTAACATGCGTTGGCACAATATTTGTCTTTGTAACTGATTTTAACTCCGAAAATATCCCCGTCAAACCTAACAGATATCACATAATACATGCATCTTTGGAACGGAATTTAATAGGGTTGCAACTAAGGAAGAGCAATTTATTGAAACAATACTGGGTGCTTTCTTTCTCTCGACATATGTAAAATCTACTTTTTGTATAAATGATACTCCGAAATGTAAATGTGTTTGTAAATACAAAATATACATTCGAGCTGTTATTTCGGTATAATATAGTTTACATGTAATTGTTCATAAAACAACTTCTGTTAAATTTTCAACTTAGTGGAAAAGTGCCTTTTCTAAGTTATCTAGTTGTTGTGTGCACTGCTGTTCAGAATATAAAATCATTCGTTCGCAGGTCATGTCTGTATTTAATTGTTGTGTTCACTGTTGTTCTGACTACATTCATTCGTTCGCAGGTCATGTTTGTATCTTGTTGATGTGTGCACTGATGTTCCGACTATAATCACTCGTTCGCATGTATCTAGTCGTTTTAAGGTTATATTGTTTGCTTTGTATAATTCTAAATTCGAAATGACTGACTATTACCTAATACAATGTTAGGTCGTACATTTGGAAAGTTCATCAAAAAAGGAGCATGAGTTATTGGGTGAACCGAAACCCGGACAAGCCGAAATAAAATAAATTTGTCAAAAATGATTATCAGGTGTTACCTAGTATTTTTACCTATAGATATGGGTTTTGTACGCTTTTCATATGAGAAACACTTGAAACCAAACCGCACGAACCTACGTGTTCGAAAATGCACATGAGCCCAGAAGGACTCGGGCACGTACACTGAACCGCCATTGTGGTAACTATTTCGAGCTCTCCGGAAGTGGGCTCGACATAAAAAGGATACTGCAACCTGTTTATTTCGTGTCAGTTCATACAATACATCTGGGCTTCATTCCTCAAACGATCATAAGTCCACCATAACATAATCAAGCTAAGCACACTGTATTTTTTGTATAAATCAATTTCTTTTATGAGTTTTTAGAAAACTCAGGGAAATTATGTTCAACATTATAACGGTAATTTATGATTTTACATTAACGTAAACAATGAATTCTTACAAACTTTGACATTGGGAACCATTTATGTCCAGTTCTCAGATATGTTGGATGTCACAAATTGTCCCAATAGTATTTGGATGTTTCATACCCATTGGTAAACTCGTTCGGGATAATCCTTAGTAACAATGATACGTTGAAGCGGTTTTTTTTTTATCCCAAAACGATTGCATATTCATTGGCATATCATTTTATTTCTTAAAATATTGTCTAAAATATTTGAATATCTGCTCCTCCAGGACAAAAACATATATTAAACGCTGACATATTGCCTACCGTCTACGACCGTACTTTCGGTTCCAAGATTCAAAACCACATATTTGAGTATAAAGAGTATTGGGATATTGTTGCAAATATTATTTTCTACCGTTGCGATATTCAATACATTTATATCGAATGAAGCGACAGTTTTAGAGTTGAATATCAACATTTTTCTCAAAGGGCGAATGCATTTACGATAAAAAATTGTTTATCCCGATCCGAGCGCTAAATACGGTTTACAGGCTCTCCTTTTTCCCACTTCAAACTAATCCACCTGTACACCCTCGTACTATTGCATGCGCTAGTTCTCTTGAATGTGCTTTACTGTCTCTTCTATATACCCGCTTGAAATAAATCCACCTGTACCCCCTCGTACGTTTGCATGTGATAATTCTCTAGAAGAGATGCACTTGGCATCATCAAGCGTGTCTACATATACTTTTGTTACTACTACCAAAGGCAACAGGGAAAGAGAAATGAGTAACACATTTAAGAAAACAACAACATGTATTCACTAACAGTTAACAAAAGAAATTTCACATACATAAGACAGTCAGCATTATTTCAAGCAAGCTTGAACTGTATTAATTTGTCTTACATAATAACGTTGTAAGATCCAAGACTTTAATAATTCAATTTAATGCTCAATCTGTGATAAGGATCTTTTTTTTTAAGAAACTTGAAATTTACAAAAGAATCCAGATAAAAGAAGTTTGCCCATATATACAAAATCGAAAATTACATAAAACATTATCTATACCTAAATTTTCTATTCTAAAACAACTATTTATAGAATGAATACAATTCTTATAACATTCTAAACACATCTCGAATAATATATGCTTTACTGTCATAGGATAAATCATACTTTAGTTCAATGAATCTATGTCACCATGCAGATAAAAGTAGATAAATAAACATTAAAATACTCCGTTTAAAGAAATGGTTACTGAACAGCAAATTGAGGTGACTTATAAAGGAGTTGATGTGTATTGTATAGTGAAACGGCATACTAAAATAAGGCGAACATGCGTAACATCCAATATTAGGTATAAAGCTCAAACCACAAGCTTTAACAAAGTCGAAGGCTCAAACCACGAAGTTAAACAAAGTCGAAGAGTCGAAGGCTCAATCCACAAGCTTTAACAAAGTGGAAGGCACAAACACAAAACCGAGTTTAACGTCGCTTTAAACTATCAATAGAACGCTAATGGAAAAACATTATGACTGATGACCCAATAATATATTGGAATAATATGAAAGGGTTTAGTGCGAAGAAAAAACGTTTTTATTATATTATACATAAATAGAGTAAACCTTTTCTTTTCACTTCGAACTACTGCACAATTGGTAATTTTATTTCAGATTTGAGTTTTAAAAAACATAACCAAAATATCATCTGCCATAACTCTATCTTTAATGATTTGTTGGTCATTTGTGTTTACATGTTGATAAACACCTACTCAGACCCTTTTAAGTACTTCCACAATTATTTGGGATCACTAGGTTTTTATAACGTCACGTTACAGCCAGTGGTTTGACACAATGAAATTCTTATAAGCACAACGGATATCCTACAATTCACTTAAAGCAAGCATACAAATACAATCCTTCATACATGTTCAGGTATACAAAACGAGATTTGTTCAAAAAAGATACACGGTATTTTACAATCCAAACAACAATGTCAACACTTGAAATCCACAGCAAACTTGCATTTTACTCAGCATTCCATATGGTTATTTCATCGATAATTTTGATGCGTGTGTCGTCCGTGTGTGGTGATTTACGTGTATTTCTCTACTTCATATGCCTGTGGGGTCTATGTGGGGTGACTAACAGTTTGTTTTTCTTGTTCTTTGTGATAGATTATTCCACTGTCTTTATCTCGGTATCTGCTGGTCCATACCCATTCAGATAGAATCCATTTCGCTATTTTTAGACTTAGCATATGTTTTTATGGACTGAAACACAAAAGGTTAGGTAAAATATTCCTTTTAAAGATGTTATATCGTTTATACGCAGCATAAACTGTATATAAACAGCATATAAACAGCATAAATAAGTATATACTTTATAATCTCTACACAACACATCTGTAATTTCTGTGTACTTTAGTGTAAAAGAATAGGAAATACAGGCAATTTCATCTCAAATATTTTCAGCATGCTGAGTAATGCAATCTTCATCCTTTTATTATAGCTTTCATACCTATAGAAACATGATAA
Organism: Mya arenaria; assembly: GCF_026914265.1. Classification (NCBI taxonomy): domain Eukaryota; kingdom Metazoa; phylum Mollusca; class Bivalvia; order Myida; family Myidae; genus Mya; species Mya arenaria. The sequence goes on along the minus strand of NC_069137.1, from coordinate 3,899,570 downwards.
CAATCCGAAGTCTCGGATAAAATCAAGCTTAAATACTGACATTGAACTGCCAACATCATGTGTCTTTAGCAATTGTTAGTTGTCCAAGAGGTAAAGTATATGATACGGATGATAACCGACGGCTATATATGGTATATTATGATAGGACGCTTTTCTGGTGATCTGTATCACGTCGAGTTCGATGTAAAAACACGTATCCTACGTTGACGTGTTTACTAACCGAACAAGAGCTGCTAAGATGGTTTATTTTAATAGAAATCATCTTCAAGAGAAGTAGTAGTACAAACAATATTTCTGGAATTTCTACCTAACTAATTTCTAATTTTTGCAGATTATATCAGGCCTGTGAAATGTAAAGGCGTATTCTATTTACCTAAGTAGCCAAATATGTTATATATGATTTTCGATCAGTTTTTAAATTATATATAGTTTTTACAATGTAGTTGAAACATTGTTATTTAACATAACGCACCAATCTTAAAAGTGTATATAAAACACCAGAAATGATATTGCAATCTATCTTAATCATTTCAATTATCCGACTTTTTTAATTTTTGTTTGAGAATAAAATTAATAAAACTATATAAAGCACTTATATTGGCCATATTTTGATGAAACAAAAATAAAACATTTTTAACAATAATTATTATAAAATCATTATGAATATAAGTCAGAGAAGGTATAAAGCTACATACCCGAATTTAAACGTGTAGTAGTAGTAGTTGTAGTAGTAGTAGTAGTAGTAGTAGTAGTAGTAGTAGTAGTAGAAGTAGTAGTAGTAGTAGTAGTAGTAGTAGTAGTAGTAGTAGTAGTAGTAGTAGTAGTAGTAGTAGTAGTAGTAGTAGTAGTAGTAGTAGTAGTAGTAGTAGTAGTAGTAGAAGTAGTAGTAGTAGTAGTAGTAGTAGTAATAGTAGCAGTAGTAGTAGTAGTAGTAGTAGAAGTAGTAGTAGTAGTAGTAGTAGTAGTAGTAGTAGTAGTAGTAGTAGTAGTAGTAGTAGTAGTAGTAGTAGTAGTAGTAGTAGTAGTAGTAGTAGTAGTAGTAGTAGTAGTAGTAATAGTAGTAGTAGTAGAAGTAGTAGTAGTAGTAGTAGAAGTAGTAGTAGTAGTAGTAGTTGTAGTAGTAGTAGTAGTAGTAGTAGTAGTAGTAGTAGTAGTAGGAGTAGTAGTAGTAGTAGTAGTAGTAGTAGTAGTAGTAGTAGTAGTAGTAGAAGTAGTAGTAGTAGTAGTAGTAGTAGTAGTAGTAGTAGTAGTAGTAGTAGTAGTAGTAGTAGTAGTAGTAGTAGTAGTAGTAGTAGTAGTAGTAGTAATAGAAATAATAGTGGTAGTGGTAGTGGTAGTGGTAGTGGTAGTGGTAGTAGTAGTAGTAGTAGTAGTAGTAGTAGTAGTAGTAGTAGTAGTAGTAGTAGTAGTAGTAGTAGTAGTAGTAGTAGTAGTAGTAGTAGTAGTAGTAGTAGTAGTAGTAGTAGTAGTATTTGTACAAGTAAGGGTTGTCATTCCAGCATTACCTTTTTGTATCTTGACCTTCTGTTGATAGTTGAGTTGTTTTAAACGAAAGGAAAACTACGAACGCAATGTTTGCAATGCAAATCAGCAAACATACCATTATCCTGAATATAGATACAATTCAGCATAAATAAATGTTCGAAATTTACTCTGTAAAATTAATTGTTAGGTCAAAATAAATTAACCCAAACTGTCAAGGGGAGAATCACAATGTCCAACTGCGAGTGCAAAACCGCTAAATCCCAACTACCAGGGAAGGACCTATAACGCCCAACTAAAATGCAAAACCGCTAAATTCCAACTACCAGGGAAGGAACACTTACGCCAAAATGTCAAGGCTAAACTACTTAATCCAAACAGCAAGGTGAGAACCAATAACGCCCAACTGTCAAGGGAGGATCACTAACGTCCAACTGCAAGTGCGAAACCTCTGAATCCCAACAGGCAGGGGAGGACCAATAACCTCCAACTGTAAGTGCACAACCATTTATTCCAACTGTCTATGGAGGACCATTTACGACACTTGTAAGTGCACAACCATTTATACCAATCGTCTTGGGAGGACCAATAACGACAACTGTAAGTGCAAAATCATTTATGCCAACTGTCTGGGGAGGATTAATAGCGACAACTGTAAGTGCAAAATCATTTATGCCAACTGTCTGGGGAGGACCAATAACGACAACCGTAAGTGCACAACCATTAATGCCAACTGTCTGGGGAGGACCAATAACGACAACCTTAAGTGCACAACCATTTATGCCAACTGTCTGGGGAGGATCACTTACGACAACTTTAAGTGCACAACCATTTATGCCAACTGTCTGGGGAGGATCACTTACAACAACCTTAAGTGCACAACCATTTATGCCAAGTGTCTTGGGAGGATCAATAGCGACAACTGTAAGTGCAAAGTCATTTATGCCAACTGTCTGGGGAGGACCAATAACGACAACCGTAAGTGCACAACCATTTATGCCAACTGTCTTGGGAGGATCACTTACGACAACCTTAAGTGCACAACCATTTATGCCAACTGTCTGGGGAGGATCACTTATGACAACTTTAAGTGCGCAACCATTGATGCAAACTGTCTGGGGAGGACCAATAACGACAACCTTAAGTGCACAACCATTTATGCCAACTGTCTGGGGAGGATCACTTACGACAACTTTAAGTGCACAACCATTTATGCCAACTGTCTGGGGAGGATCACTTACAACAACCTTAAGTGCACAACCATTTATGCCAACTGTCTTGGGAGGATCAATAGCGACAATTGTAAGTGCAAAATCGTTTATGCCAACTGTCTGGGGAGGACCAATAACGACAACCGTAAGTGCACAACCATTTATGCCAACTGTCTTGGGAGGATCACTTACAACAACCTTAAGTGCACAACCATTTATGCCAACTGTCTTGGGAGGATCAATAGCGACAACCTTAAGTGCGCAACCATTGATGCAAACTGTCTGGGGAGGACCGATAACGACAACCTTAAGTGCACAACCATTTATGCCAACTGTCTGGGGAGGATCACTTACGACAACTTTAAGTGCACAACCATTTATACCAACTGTCTGGGGAGGATCACTTACAACAACCTTAAGTGCACAACCATTTATGCCAACTGTCTTGGGAGGATCAATAGCGACAACTGTAAGTGCAAAATCATTTATGCCAATTGTCTGGGGAGGACCAATAACGACAACCGTAAGTGCACAACCATTTATGCCAACTGTCTTGGTAGAATCACTTACGACAACCTTAAGTGCACAACCATTTATGCCAAATGTCTGGGGAGGATCACTTACGACAACTTTAAGTGCGCAACCATTGATGCAAACTGTCTGGGGAGGACCAATAACGACAACCTTAAGTGCACAACCATTTATGCCAACTGTCTGGGGAGGATCACTTACGACAACTTTAAGTGCACAACCATTTATGCCAACTGTCTGGGGAGGATCACTTACAACAACCTTAAGTGCACAACCATTTATGCCAACTGTCTTGGGAGGATCAATAGCGACAACTGTAAGTGCAAAATCATTTATGCCACCTGTCTGGGGAGGACCAATAACGACAACCGTAAGTGCACAACCATTTATGCCAACTGTCTTGGGAGGATCACTTACAACAACCTTAAGTGCACAACCATTTATGCCAACTGTGTTGGGAGGATCAATAGCGACAACTTTAAGTGCGCAACCATTGATGCAAACTGTCTGGGGAGGACCAATAACGACAACCTTAAGTGCACAACCATTTATGCCAACTGTCTGGGGAGGATCACTTACGACAACTTTAAGTGCACAACCATTTATGCCAACTGTCTGGGGAGGATCAATAACGACAACTGTAAGTGCAAAATCATTTATGCCAACTGTCTGGGGAGGACCAATAACGACAACCGTAAGTGCACAACCATTTATGCCAACTGTCTTGGGAGGATCACTTACGACAACCTTAAGTGCACAACCATTTATGCCAACTGTCTGGGGAGGATCACTTACGACAACTTTAAGTGCGCAACCATTGATGCAAACTGTCTGGGGAGGACCAATAACGACAACCTTAAGTGCACAACCATTTATGCCAACTGTCTGGGGAGGACCACTTACGACACTTTTAAGTGCACAACCATTTATGCCAACTGTCTGGGGAGGATCACTTACAACAACCTTAAGTGCACAACCATTTATGCCAACTGTCTTGAGAGGATCAATAGCGTCAACTGTAAGTGCAAAATCATTAATGACAACTGTCTGGGGAGGACCAATAACGACAACATTAAGTGCACAACCATTTATGCCAACTGTCTGGGGATGGACCAATAACGACAACTTTCAGTGCACAACCATTTATGCCAACTGTCTGGGGAGGATCACTTACGACAACTTTAAGTGCACAACCATTTATGCCAACTGTCTGGGGAGGATCACTTACGACAACTGTATCGGCAAAACAACTAAATCAAAACTGTCAGGGTAGGACTATTAAAGCCCGACTGTAAAGGCAAAATTTTCTTATCTCAACTGTCAGAGTACCACTAACGCATAACTGAAGGACCAAAACCACCTAAAGGGACCACCACTTACCCCATACTGTAAAAAAACAAAAAACAACTATATCCCAAAAGTCAGAGGAGGATCACTTACGCCGAACCATGAATTGATGAATCTCAATAATTATAACAAGTTTGAGTAAGTGCTTCCTAACGAACGTTTTGGTTATTTAATAGTAGTTAAAAATGACTGATGCTCGTAGCAATTTGTCCTTTGGTCTTTATCCATGTTCCATTAAACTTTGCCTTGACCAAATGTTAAAGCGTACTAGTCTTGGCTCTTTAGTTCCATTTTTAAAACAATTAGGACTAAATAAAATAATTTACCTGAATTTCAACCTTTGAGTGGCTTCCCTTTGTCTGAAACAAATGCATTGAATATATATTAAAGCTGCACTCTCACAGAAGGGCAATTTAGTCAATTTAAGAAACTAAAAGTGTAAAAATTGGCTTATTTTGGTATTATTGCTATTAATTCAGTCGCAATAGAACAACTCTCAATGTATATTGGTAAAATGCCTTAAATTTAAATTTTCTTGATAAGCAAAAATGATCAATTTTCGACCGTAAAGATGAAAAACCTTTTATTTTGTCAGCAGTCTAACATTGCTTGGGTGAACATTGTAACGCAAAATGTCTCATAGGAGGATAGAAAAATGGTCAGTAGGTGTTATTGGAAGTTTAATATACACAATTTCGAATTGTGTAAAATATAAATGTTCTTTTCAGAAAGGGAAGAAATTCTAATTATATATATGGTCAACTAAATAATACGTAGCTAGTAGTAGTAGTAGTAGTAGTAGTAGTAGTAGTAGTAGTAGTAGTAGTAGCAGTAGCAGTAGCAGTAGCAGTAGCAGTAGAAGTAGAAGTAGTAGTAGTAGTAGTAGTAGTAGTAGTAGTAGTAGTAGTGGTAGTGGTAGTGGTAGTGGTAGTGGTAGTGGTAGTAGTGGTAGTAGTGGTAGTGGTAGTGGTAGTGGTAGTAGTAGTAGTAGTAGTAGTAGTAGTAGTAGTAGTAGTAGTAGTAGTAGTAGTAGTAGTAGTAGTAGTAGTAGTAGTAGTAATACTACTACTACTAAAACATTATCAATGTTCTAACGTTAGTGTTGAAAACTGCGATTCCATATTTTGTTAGCAGTGTTAGATCACTTGGTTGAACACATTTTGGCAAAAAGGGTTCATTCCAGGATCCAGTGAGGAGAGGACAAATTACCCCTGACTGTGAGGGGGAGACCACTAAAGACGGACTGTAAGCGGAGGTTGTACTTCTAATTCACCAGTATGAGTGTGTTTGAAGCAAAATCACATCCAAATAGATACTAATCTGAATTTTGTCATTAGATCAAACAAGTTCAACTAAACCTTTTGACAAGGATATGATTTGATTTTATTTTACAAGTATACGCTATAAGTTCTGCGCAAAAGGGGTATTTTTTTATTTCAATTGAACATTTTATCAAGGCCAAACCTATATTCTCTCGTAGTTTTTTTCTGCATAACATCTAATAATGTGTCTCATTGCACTAAAAACGAAACAATAATGGTTGCAAACAGTGCAAAGTTAAAAGCAATTTTTTTGTAAAGTAATATGTTATAAACTTTTATTGTCTCGACGATTTCTTTAAAGAAAAACATATCTAGAAAGTTCGTCTGTTCACATGTAATCGTCTTATACATTTGCTATAGTTAACGGTTAGGGTCGAATGTTTTAGTTGCGTGCCTACCTTTACCGATAATGTTAACATGTTTAAGTGCTGTTAAATCATTTTCGGTATACGAATTGTTTCGGACGTTTATGCCAAGTCAACATTCGAATAACAACAAATCTTACTGCGATGCATGGACGGGACTGATAATGTTTATGTCTCATATTGCGATAGTTTGCGTTGTTTTAACAATGTCCCACACATTTTGGTACACACGTATTCATATACAACCATTGATCAAAGTTTGTGCCGACTTTCGGAAAACGTCTGAATGCAAAGGTTTCATGGCAATACTTCCAAATTATACTGCTGAGTGGTAGAAACCTCTACAAGGGAACATTAATCAACATATAATCGAAATTATATTGTCCGAAATATACCGCCAATGCATGTAACTAAAGACTGGAGACACTATTGTTCAAATTACATTTGAATAGAGTACATTTAAAAAAGTAAATTATATAAACTGCCCCAATAGCCTTAGCATGGACTATTGCCGAACCCGGATTGCCGTACAACGAACAGTAAGTACAATTTACTTTCCGTATTGGAGCATTACTTGTATATACGCCAAAGCTTTAAACATTATGATATCTAGGGGAGCTAAATGCAGTTGAGGCAGCGGAGGAGAAATAATTTGGTAAGTTTACGATATTTGGTAGTGTTAAATAAACACACCTAGTTTGTATATAGTATATATTTACTGTGTTGTTTTAGGAGTTTTGTGCTGTTGTTCCATGTGTCTTGTTTGTGATTGTTTCGTGTTCTTCGTAATTGGCGTTTACCCTGTGCCATTAAACGGGGTTTGTATTTTTTGTCTAATGAGTTTGTTTCTGTAGTTTTTCATATAAATACTAATTGACACACCTCATTTGTTTGCATGCGCTTTTATTTATTCAGGATTGTTGGGGTATGAGTGAGGCTGTGCATGCAAACTGGTTTAACCGCCCAGCAAATTAACATTTTACTGACCGTTCCAAGGCGGTACCTATCAATCCTTGATAAGCACGCCTGGTTGTTGTATATAGTATATATACACTGTTTTTTTTCGTGGACTTTTGGATAACTTGGATACTGGACTTTTTTCTGTAGTGTGTCATATAAATATTGACAAACATCTCTTGTTTGCATGAGTTTTGACAAACATTTTTTGTTTGCATGAGTTTTTACATACATGTCTTGTTTAAAAAAAGAATATTTCGACACAGAAAACGTACAAATGGCTTATGAATATACAGGTCCCAGCCGCTAGATTAGATAGTCGAATTTTGTTCCATGCTATAGACGAATAAACAAACTTATAACGAAATCAATATAAGTTTCAGGTCTGATATGTGGACAGACAGACGAACTAATAGAGCGCCGAATAAACATGTTTAAAAACCATTGAAATACATATCGATACTTACAAGTTTTCATGGTTCAAATCTGACATTTTTTCCTCTAGTGTTCTGCAATAGACACGGTTAAAATTATTAAAGCATTTCTCATTTTTAACGGTATAAAATTTATATTAAATTTTGTTCAAAAGCTACATTAATTAACATTGAACAAAACATCGATACTTACGAGTTTTTATGTTTCAAATATAACACATCTTTCTCATTTGTTCTGCAATAGAATCGGTTAAAAAGTATGAAAGCATTCCAAATGTGTAATAATTATATTATATATATATATGTTTTAAACTACACAAATTAGTTTGATTACCAATCGCTACCGGGTAGTCATAAATAGTTTATAGACACTTTACAGAAAGCAAAACCTAATCATAAAGACTATTTGATCATGTGTTGCGTATTACATAATGTTTAATTGACCTACCTTAATGCGACAATATACTCTCTTATGTATTCTGCGAACTACAACCTGTACTTTTTAAGTGATAAACCTTTAATTACTTTCTAAATAATGCATTGATGGAAAATATTAATTACTGATAACAAAATTGTAACCGTGTATTTAATAGCTGAAAACGCAAAAATATAAATGATTGGTGAATGCTAAAATATTGACTTGATCTACTATCGTTTCATAAGGTAGAACTACCGTGTTTTCTGTGGCTATCTTTCAAATTAAACTCTGTATCCTTCATAAAAAACAGTGTTTTTGATATGTATTCATCCTTTCTAGCATATTTAAACAATTGTATGAATTGCGGTAACTCTTATATGGGAGTAAGAGTGCATCTTTAAATACATTTATTATCGCAGTAGTTTTGAGTTATTGCATTGTTATAAGCATATGTTCATCTCACCCCTTAGCCTCGGGTATAACTGCTGAATTATGAATGGAAGGTCGTTCGACTTGAGACATTTGCTGCTCGTCTTCCGATGGGCAAACTGCTGACGCTTGTCTTCAATAATAACACGTATGTTTCCATTATATCTTTATAACTCATATATATACACGATAATACATTGTATCACACTATAACCATATAATATTATATAACCATTTCATCAAACGAAATACATTATGCACACTTATAACACTTGCTTGTCTTTTTAAGAAATGAATATGTTTTCTTATAGAAATGTTTGTCAGTAAATAGTTCAAAAAGCTGACGTGTAAACAAATTCACTACACTACCCCCCCCCCCCTTCCCATATAATAATACATTTAAAAATACATGATATCATTAACAACAAAAATGTATTTATGACGGATATCACGTGCCGACTTTCGGAAAACGTCTGAATGCAAAGGTTTCATGGCAATACTTCCAAATTATACTGCTGAGTGGTAGAAACCTCTACAAGGGAACATTAATCAACATATAATCGAAATTATATTGTCCAGAATATACCACCAATGCATGTAACTAAAGACTGGAGACACTATTGTTCAAATTACATTTGAATAGAGTACATTTAAAAAAGTAAATTATATAAACTGCCCCAATAGCCTTAGCATGGACTATTGCCGAACCCGGATTGCCGTACAACGAACAGTAAGTACAATTTACTTTCCGTATTGGAGCATTACTTGTATATACGCCAAAGCTTTAAACATTATGATATCTAGGGGAGCTAAATGCAGTTGAGGCAGCGGAGGAGAAATAATTTGGTAAGTTTACGATATTTGGTAGTGTTAAATAAACACACCTAGTTTGTATATAGTATATATTTACTGTGTTGTTTTATGAGTTTTGTGCTGTTGTTCCATGTGTCTTGTTTGTGATTGTTTCGTGTTCTTCGTAATTGGCGTTTACCCTGTGCCATTAAACGGGGTTTGTATTTTTTGTCTAATGAGTTTGTTTCTGTAGTTTTTCATATAAATACTAATTGACACACCTCATTTGTTTGCATGCGCTTTTATTTATTCAGGATTGTTGGGGTATGAGTGAGGCTGTGCATGCAAACTGGTTTAACCGCCCAGCAAATTAACATTTTACTGACCGTTCCAAGGCGGTACCTATCAATCCTTGATAAGCACGCCTGGTTGTTGTATATAGTATATATACACTGTTTTTTTCGTGGACTTTTGGATAACTTGGATACTGGACTTTTTTCTGTAGTGTGTCATATAAATATTGACAAATATCTCTTGTTTGCATGAGTTTTGACAAACATTTTTTGTTTGCATGAGTTTTTACATACATGTCTTGTTTAAAAAAAGAATATTTCGACACAGAAAACGTACAAATGGCTTATGAATATCCAGGTCCCAGCCGCTAGATTAGATAGTCGAATTTTGTTCCATGCTATAGACGAATAAACAAACTTATAACGAAATCAATATAAGTTTCAGGTCTGATATGTGGACAGACAGACGAACTAATAGAGCGCCGAATAAACATGTTTAAAAACCATTGAAATACATATCGATACTTACAAGTTTTCATCGTTCAAATCTGACATTTTTTCCTCTAGTGTTCTGCAATAGACACGGTTAAAATTATTAAAGCATTTCTCATTTTTAACGGTATAAAATTTATATTAAATTTTGTTCAAAAGCTACATTAATTAACATTGAACAAAACATCGATACTTACGAGTTTTTATGTTTCAAATATAACACATCTTTCTCATTTGTTCTGCAATAGAATCGGTTAAAAAGTATGAAAGCATTCCAAATGTGTAATAATTATATTATATATATATTTGTTTTAAACTACACAAATTAGTTTGATTACCAATCGCTACCGGGTAGTCATAAATAGTTTATAGACACTTTACAGAAAGCAAAACCTAATCATAAAGACTATTTGATCATGTGTTGCGTATTAAATAATGTTTAATTGACCTACCTTAATGCGACAATATACTCTCTTATGTATTCTGCGAACTACAACCTGTACTTTTTAAGTGATAAACCTTTAATTACTTTCTAAATAATGCATTGATGGAAAATATTAATTACTGATAACAAAATTGTAACCGTGTATTTAATAGCTGAAAACGCAAAAATATAAATGATTGGTGAATGCTAAAATATTGACTTGATCTATTATCGTTTCATAAGGTAGAACTACCGTGTTTTCTGTAGCTATCTTTCAAATTAAACTCTGTATCCTTCATAAAAAACAGTGTTTTTGATATGTATTCATCCTTTCTAGCATATTTAAACAATTGTATGAATTGCGGTAACTCTTATATGGGAGTAAGAGTGCATCTTTAAATACATTTATTATCGCAGTAGTTTTGAGTTATTGCATTGTTATAAGCATATGTTCATCTCACCCCTTAGCCTCGGGTATAACTGCTGAATTATGAATGGAAGGTCGTTCGACTTGAGACATTTGCTGCTCGTCTTCCGATGGGCAAACTGCTGACGCTTGTCTTCAATAATAACACGTATGTTTCCATTATATCTTTATAACTCATATATATAAACGATAATACATTGTATCACACTATAACCATATAATATTATATAACCATTTCATCAAACGAAATACATTATGCACACTTATAACACTTGCTTGTCTTTTTAAGAAATGAATATGTTTTCTTATAGAAATGTTTGTCAGTAAATAGTTCAAAAAGCTGACGTGTAAACAAATTCACTACACTACCCCCCCCCCCTTCCCATATAATAATACATTTAAAAATACATGATATCATTAACAACAAAAATGTATTTATGACGGATATCACGTTACACAAGTTGTAGATTCAAATATTGTCCGGCTTAAGATTGCTAAATCAATTATGGCTTTGTTCTCAAAGATATATTCCTATGTCAGACAGTTGTCTATATATGAATGACAATCATTTAAAGGTCCATTTGTATTTGTATCTTGAGGAGTTTTGCTCGGGCTTCCCAAGTATATTATTGCTAATGTTGCATGGCATAGAACATTGGGCTTCTCCAGTATATTATTGCCAGTGTTGCTTTGGCATAGAACATTGGGCTTCTCCAGTATATTATTGCCAGTGTTGCCTGGGCATAGAGCATTCGGCGTCTCTAATATATTATATCTGGTGTTGCTTGGTCAAAAAGCATTTGGCTTGTCAAGTATATTATTAACGTGTTGCATCTGCAAATTGCAATGAACTTGTCAAGTATTTTGGCTTTGGGCTTGTCAAGTATATTATTGCCAGTGTTGCTTAAGCATAGGGCATTGGGCTTGTCAAGTATATTATTGCTAGTGTTGCTTGGGCATAGGGCATTGGGCTTCTCAAGTATATTATTGCCAGTGTTGCTTGGAAATAGTGCATAGGGCATTGGGCTTGTCAAGTATATTATTGCCAGTGTTGCTTGTACGTAGGGCATTGGGTTGTAAAGTATATTATTGTCAGTGTTGCTCAGACATAACACATTAGGCTTGTAAAGTATTTAGTTGCCAGTGTTGCTTAAACAACGGACATTGGGCTTGTCAAGTATATTATTGCCAGTGTTGCTTGGACAAAGTACATTGTGCTTGTCAAGTATATTATTGCCAGTGTTGCTTGAACATAGGGTATTGGGCTTGTCAAGTATATTATTGCCAGTCTTGCTTGGACATAGGGTATTGGGCTTGTCAAGTATATAATTGCCAGTGTCGCTTGGACACAGTGCATTGGGCTTGTCAATTATATTATTGCCAGTGTTGCTTGGACATTGGATATTGGGCTTGTCAAGTATATAATTGCCAGTGTTGCTTGGACAAAGTGCATTGGGCTAGTCAAGTATATTATTGCCAGTGTTGCTTGGACATAGGGTATTGGGCTTGTCAAGTATATTATTGCCAGTATTGCTTGGACAATGGGTATTGGGCTTTTCAAATATATTATTGCCAGTGTTTCTTGGACACAGTGCATGGGGCTTGTCAAGTATATTGTTGCCAGTGTTACTTGGACATAGTGCATTGGGCTTGTCAAGTATATTATTGCCAGTGTTGCTTGGACATAGTGCATTGGGCTTGTCAAGTATATTATTGCCAGTGTTGCTTGGACATAGTGCATTAGTCTTGTCAAGTATATTATTGCCAGTGTTGCTTGGACATAGTGCATTGGGCTTCTCAAGTATATTATTGCCAGTGTTGCTTGAACATAGTGCATTGGCCTAGTGAAGTATATTATTGCCTATGTTGCTTAGACATAGTACGTTTGGCTTGTCAAGTATATCATTGCCAGTGCTGCTTGATTATAGTGCATTGGGCTTGTCAAACATAATATTGCCAGTGTTGCTTGGTCATAGTGCATTGGGCTTGTCAAGTATATTATTGCCAGTGTTGCTTGGAAATAGTGCATTGGGCTTGTCAAGTATATTATTGCCAGTGTTGCTTGTACGTAGGGCATTGGGCTTGTCAAGTATATTATTGCCAGTGTTGCCTGGACAGAGTGCATTGGCTTGTCAAGTATATTATTGCCAGTGTTGCTTGGACAAAGAGCATTAGGCTTGTGAAGTATATTATTGCCAGTTTTGCTTGGACATAGTGCAATGGGCTTGTCAAGTATATAATTGCCAGTGTTGCTTGGAGAAAGTGCATTTGGCTTGTCAAGTATATTATTGCCAGTGTTGCTTGGACATAGGGCATTTGGTTTGTCAAGTATATGAGTGCCAGTGTCGCTTGGACATGAGGCATTTGGCTTGTCCTATATATTGTTGACAGTGTTGCTTGGTCATAGGGCATTGGCCTTTTCCAATATATCATTGCCAGTGTTGCCTGCTCAGAGAACATTGGGCTTATCCAGTATAGTGTTGCTAGTCTTGCTTGAACACAGGGTATTGGGCTTGTCAAGTATATAATTGCCAGTCTTGCTTGAACATAGGGCATTGGGCTTGTCAAGTATATAATTGACAGTGTTGCTTGGACATTGTGCATTTGGATTGAAAAGTATGTTATTGCCAGTGTTGCTGTACATAGGGCATTGGGCTTGTCAAGTATATTATTGCCAGTGTTGCTTAGACATAGAACATTAGGCTTGTCTTATATAGTATTGGCAGTGTTGCTTGGAGTAAGTGGAATGGACTTGTCCAGTATATTATTGCCTGTGTTGCTTTAAAATATTTCATTTGGCATGTCAAGTATATTATTGCCATATTTGTTTGGACATAGGGCATTGGGCTTATCCAGTATATTTTTGCCACTGTTGCCTTGTCATAAGGCATTGGGCTTGTCAAGTATATTATTGCTAGTATTGCTTGGACATAGTGCATTGGGCTTGTCAAGTATATGATTGCCAGTGTTGCTTGGACATATTGCATTGGGCTTGTCAAGAGGCTAACTTGTTGTTATTTTCAATACATGAGCATACTTAAGTTATACATATTATAAGAATTACTAGATAACAACACTTTCCGACGTTATTATTATCTCAGTTTGTTTTTAACTAATTAATCTTACACTTACAGTGTTATGACGTTTGCCATTATAAGTATATTGTTAAAGGCATTAATATTATGTTGTGCAAATTGTCAATTAAACTTGTGCTACGTACTAAATTGAAATACTGTGAATTTAAAAAAAAAAAACAATAACATAGCTGTATCGTAGATTCACGCTATCAGTTATTGTGCGTGCACAGCATATCGTTAAATGTGAATTATGTTTTTTCGTTATCACAAACTACAAACATACGGCAGTTTCATTAGTTTAGTAGATCATCGTTTTCGCTAAAATGATGCTTATTTTCTTGTTCTTGCGTCTTTGTTAGTTACCGTTCATTCGACCATCTGGCTGTTTGATATCTGGTTCACCCTAGGGAAACTAACTTAGTTCTGCGGCAAATGTAAATGGTTGTTTTATTGTCAGGTCATTGCAGATTAGGCTGTTTTGTAAGATAGTGATCGATTGGTTGCTTGTCAGTCTGTCTGTCCATGATCTCGTTCTTGGGGGTTACGTCGCTTACACGAGGGTTCTTATAAGTTCAGGCGTATGTTCAAATTGTTGATTATTTAGGCCTGGTCTTAAAAAAACAGTTTTTTTGGTGGAATATTTGATATGTTCACTTGCAATATAATTACGGTAACAGTTAATTCCAATCAGCGTGATCTAGGATAAATTGTATACTCTAGGTATTATTTGATTTTCATTAAAAGGCAACATTTGTTTTAGTATTGAATATATAATATTGTTAATCGTCTTGTTTCAGAATCTTTTTGTGCAGAACTTTGTATAAACATCACTCGCTAGAGCGACTTAGTTTTAACCAATGGTAACAAAATGTAACAAAACATTCCATCCTAAAAAGGACGTAACGAAACAGTCTAGAAGTTGAATTTCCTATTCAGTTATTGATGATGCACAACATACATACTATATAGTTTACCTGTCGATGTTCAATCTCACCATATATTGTAATATTTGGTCAATGCAACTAGGCACACGCTTTATGTACTTGTGCATGTTATGTGAGAACAGTCACGTCGTTAAGATAATATATTCAAAAATACTATTTAGGAACGGGACGAATATATTCTTTTATATGTAATTTTATTTATAAAAGAATATTAGATCATGAAAACGGCATGTAGAGCAATATCATATTTCCCCGACTGTCGCTATTTATCCCATCGTTTAAATAATGATATTAAAATACGACACGTTTAAGTCAGGTAAACCAAAACTGAAGTATTTTTGTTGGATATACATATTCTTTTAGATAAATTGATAAATGGTGTTAAGGTGTTACTGAGGAATTTGAAACCTTGTATACTTAGAAAAAAAAAACATAAATGTATTTTCTCTCGAATCTTGGAATTTGGCGCGTTTACGTCATTACATCAGACATGTTGTCAGAAACGTATCTGTTGAATACTTCCGGAAAGAGTTGACGTCAAAACCGTTATAACAATTGAGAAATCGCAAGTTGAGTATCGCTATCCCTAACGGTTGCATTGGAAAAACTCCGACGTTATTTCGTTCGAAGCAACGTACCTCGATTTTGCGCAAGTGCAGAAATGACTCCTACAGAAACGTTTAAATTTATGGAAAAGGACCTTAAATAGAAAGATCATCCAAACACTAGTCTTTGAATGGCATCGGCGTTTCACGGACGGCAGAGATATTTCTTAAAAAATGAACTCAACATAAATGAAGTATGTGCGCGCTGGGTGCCGAGATTGCTATATGTGACAGAAAAGGATATACGTATAGCATCTTCAAGGGAGTTTCTGGGGCGTTATTGACGTTCATTCCAGACTTTAATTGATCGTATTGTTAAAACATATGAGACGTGGCTACACTACTACGAGCCCGACATTAAAAAGGCCGACATTAAAAGAGCCCGACATTACATGAGCCTCAATGGAAAACTCCGCAATCCCATCCTCCAAAAAGGCACGCATCGCCAAATCACTGAACAAGACGATGTTTGTTGTTTTTTTCATGGACAGCTGTCGGAGTTCTACTTCAGCACGCAGTCCCATCTGGCCAGACAATAAATAATGCGTTCCACCAGAAGGTTAAATGCTATTAATAATAAAATGTATTTTTATAAAACATACATTTTTTTGTTTTAATTTGTTATGCGCTAGCAGCATATGAAATGTTATGTATCCGAAATCATCATAATTTATTAACCGTGATGAAGTGTAAAAGACAAAATATTATATGGATCTTTATACAAGTATTGCTGATAATTCGCCGGGATTTGACCTATGCCATAAGGTAGAAGCGCCCAGGTGCCGAATAAGTGAATTTGATTGTTCACCAAGACAACGCGTCATCGGGCCGAAGATACGCTTATGACAGTTGACTTCCTTGCATATGAGCGTATGGAGCAGCATCCGTACAGACCAGACCTGGGACACATGGATTTTGCGTTTTTCCCTAGGGTGAGCTTTCAGGCCAAACATTCGAATCTGTAGAGAAACTGGCGATTGCTGCAAGGAAGCATATCAGTGGATACGATCCGTGTGGTTCAGATATATTTTTGTAAGTGGTAGGGAGACACCGAAAATGTGTCTTTGCATGCGGCAAAATTATTGAAAAGGCTTAACGTTAGACATAACGTCGCGTTATTTTTGCTATACAATGTGCTTCGTGTTGCTCATGGTTATGTGTAATAGGGTGATGCTTTTTATTGATGTTGTTTGCTTCCTGTAAAACTTCCAACACCATTTCCAGATACGTTTCCCTACCGTAATGCTGTATTATTTTGGTTGTAAAATAAACAGTTCCGATATCATAAGCAGCGTCCGGAAATTTTACGATTGACACTCGTACAATCTGATTATAACCAATGGATCCCAAAATAAGGAAATGAAAAGAATCAACTGGTGTTGCCATTTGTTTGGTTTCAAGTAATTGATGTTAAGACTTGGATCTTTTAATAAAAGTTTTTAGAGTAGTAAATATTGTCGCAAACTACGAACCTTCAACTTTACTTTGCAAATAAAGTCATCGGCATCACCAATGACATGACTATTAAATTCCTGTATTCGCGCTTCTTAGTGTAAAGGCTTTTGCAGTGTCTCTTAGTGAGTTATTATTTATTTAATGCAAAATTAACAATTACGTTTACATTGTTATGTATACAATATGTTCCGGAACTTGCTTACCGGTAATTCAAGAAGTCTGGTCTCCTTTGAGCGACAACACCTCTGACAGAAATCAAATATATAACTTAAAAACTACTCTTGCCACAAGGCAACAACGCTTTAATATTTTCGACGTAATAATTGTCTCAATTTCATTTTAACCTATTAATTCTACAATTAATGTGTTACATAGTTAAACAATATTTGAATATTGTAAGAAACATACAGCTTATGTTGTGCTAATAACCATAATAATATAGGATGAAAACCGAATTACGTTTAAACAACTTTTAAAACGGCGTCTTCTGAAAAGTGTTTTTAATTAGTTTAAACGTTCAATTTTGCTAATAATCGACGGAAAAAGTTTCATTAGGGAAAGTCATGTATTACCTACGATTTAATATCAAAATTGCCAGGAAAACTCCTTAAACATCGATATTAATGTGAATTCAAATGTTCCGGAATCTAACAACGGACATGTTGAAGAAAGGAATCACAGCTTAAACAAACAGAAAGCGCTACAGAAAAAAAATAGTATGATAGAGACACTGTTACCGTGGAACAAACATTGGGAGGTATTAAATTCATATTTAATCCGTGGCAGACATATTCTTCAGCTCGGACAAACAATGTGATTGCAACTCAAAAACGATAGTTCATGACAAACACCAGCGAGTGGTAGAAACGAGATACAAGGTGCATAGTGGTAAGCTGCCTTACACTTTAAATATGTACAACACAACGGCAACGTGCTTAGTCAATGGAAAAAAAGACTGATTCATTTTTAGACGACGATTTTCCCCAGATTGTGATCTTAATAGAAAAGGGGTTAACCGAAAAAGGAATATCAATAAAAGAATTTAGCGTTTCTCTTAAAGGGCTGTTGGAAACCATAGAAAAAATCAATCATCCGACTGTAACTGTAATTGAATGTGATGACGAGGTGCAATTTACGCTGGTTAACTTTGAAGAACCCGTGAATAACTCGCATACTTCACAGGATTCAGAAAATGGTAAGAACATTCTAGATCAAAGTACATGTACAGACACCATGATACTTTTGAAAAACATCGAGGAATCAGTGAGTAGGCTAGAGAACGCGCTCGGCTGTCACATGTCACAGACAGAAATGAGTTTTGCACAGCTCCGAAACGATTTGTGTAGCATTAAAAGGCAAACCAAATCTAAAAATCAGCATACAGACAGAAACCTCGATGGTGTGAATTCAAGCAATATATCACTCAAATCAACTTGTGAAAAAGTACACGAATCACATGTTAAGAAATTACAGGCCATATATGATGCTATTAAACAGTTAAATGAAAACACCAAAACTCGGCAGAAAACAGATTTATTGTTAACCAAAAACAAGACATGTTCATCTAAAACATCAACTGAGAACAGTGAAAAAAGAGCCATAACGTCTGTTATTGAAAGTAAAAAAAAACACCGATCGTCAAGAACAACCATTAACTTCAAGCGATCAAGAATAAAAAAAAAAAAAAAAATTGGTGACTCCATTACCAAAGGTATTTGTGAAAAAGGACTTGACAGAAATGTTGAAGTTTGCACATTAAACGGCGCCTCGATGGAAACTATATCTAAAAAAGTGAACGAAGTGGATATGGACTCATACAATTTAGTCATCGTTTATGTTGGCGGAAATGACGTCAGTCGCGGAAGACCATTACGCAGATTAAGAAATGACGTCACTCATTGAGACGTTACGCTCCACAACATGTACTATTTACATCCTCGATCGGATATTCACATTAAAAAAATTCGTGAATTAAATATGATAGTGCACAGCTTAGCTGAAAATTTCAATCACAATGGCATTGACGTATTCACGCCATTTACAGATGGAAATGGCTACTTGTGTCCAGACGGGATACATCTCAATAAGAGGGGCTTGAGTTTACTTGTTCGTACCATGGATGCAAAACTGTGAATCATCAAACCTGCAACCTGGCGAAAGAACCACAGCTCTAACGCTCAACCATTGACACGGAGTGGTCAGGGATTTTGGACCGAAAATAACAGCCAGCATTCTGTCTCGAACGATGGACATCCGGGCGAAAATGGAAACAGAAACCGTCAAACATCCGGGCATTGTATTGCTCCAAACGACTATTATGATATAATAACATATGGAACCGGGCAGGCGACCGGGAACTTACGTCAACATCCGTTTTCGCCAAACGGAAGCGGATATGGTACCTGCCAGACTAACTGTAACTTCCGGCAACAATATATACCGCACACCAAACACTCGGGGGGAAACAGATATGGAACCGGACTGGGATATGGTAATTTCAGGCAACATCTCAACCCCCGTGACAAATTTGAAACTGTGCTGACGTCCGCGAACTACCGGCAACATCCAATTTCAACCAATGATATCTAATTTTGTAATTTTTTTTATCAGAGTCGATATTCTCACGTCATTCCAATATTTTTATTAAAAACTACAGAAAGAAGCCCAGTACCTCACTGTTTAAATTGTAACCCCATTCAATGACAAAGGGTAAACGCCAAAGACATAAAACTGAAAAACAAACAATGACAAACCCAAAACATGGAACAACACTACACAACTCTACAAACATCACAGTGCAAACGCTATAAAACAAGGTGTGTTTATCAAGGATTGTACGGTTCCGCCTTCGAACAGTCAGTAAAATTTAAATTTTCTAGGGGTTTAAACCAGTTTGTGTGCACAACCTGACTCTTTTCCCAACAGTCCCGAATAAAGTAAAACCGTTAATGGTAATTATTATCAAAGTATGCATTGACTTGAGAAAACTTAAAATAAAACAAAAAGTAATAAGCTAAAAGGTAAACCTCAAGTACTTTAATGATATGATTAGGGATCTCACCTCTATCTGCAGACGAAGGAATACAATTCCGAATACCTAATTTGTAAGGTTGTAAGTGATTAAGACTAAGTTAAGACTAAGATCCTTAAATGAAACGAGTACTTGTAGTATTTTGAACTGAACTTGCCCTTAGACTTGTTAATGTTGTCGCAAACTACAATCCTTAAATATGCTTTGCAATCGGCATCAATACGCTGAATTATAAAGTTGTAATATGCTATAATTTCCATCAAATAATTTAGTGACATTTGGTTTTTGTTATTGTTTATATGATATATGAAATAATCCTGTTTGAGAACATGTTGTACAGTCATTTGTACGACCATTCGCTTGTACGACTTAGTTTTAAAACAAATGGGAAAAGCCACTTTGTGTATGTTTCGGGTAACG
Organism: Mya arenaria; assembly: GCF_026914265.1. Lineage (NCBI taxonomy): Eukaryota > Metazoa > Mollusca > Bivalvia > Myida > Myidae > Mya > Mya arenaria. The sequence goes on along the minus strand of NC_069137.1, from coordinate 3,879,114 downwards.
CCAGTAATAACACTTACATGGACACTTCACGGACAAGCTCAGCCAGTACGAAGACCGTTTAAAAGCATATGGTAAATGTCTCACATATTCTTAAATATAGGCCAATTTTTTGCTTCTGCTACCTATATCAAAACGGTAGAGAAAATAATATGTTTGTTCCTATAAAAGGATTACTTAGTAGTCTGTTTTTGCTTGACAACATACAACGACACGTTGTCGAGGTGATGCATACGATACCGGATTAGTAGATGACCCGATATGGGAAATACGAGGAAAAGGAAAACATACTAGGTGAAAGCGAAGCTTGAACCCGAATATGGTTTCCTGCGCCCCGTACATCCCAAATCGGGTCACCTACTAGCCCCGTAACGTATAGATCACGTCGACAACCGGTTAACATGTTTTAATGATTCATTTATTTATCGGAATATTCATCTTAATCTTAATGGGGTCACCGCTTCACCAGTCCTGGACCGTCAGACATGTTGGAGGCGTGATATTATATCATATCTCACTCAATTTCTACATCAGTGGTATAATGTTAAACCTCAATCAATGTCAGCCGTATAGGTATTATGTCTCATATCAATCAATGTCTACTACAGTGATCTAATGTCAAATCTCAATCAATGTCAGCCGTATAGGTATTATTTCTCATATCAATCAATGTCTACTACAGTGATATAATGTCATATCTCATTCAATGTCTACAACAGTGGTATTATGACATACCTCACTCAATGTCTAAAACAGATGTATGTTAAATCCCAAAAAATGTCGCAATATAAGAGTCTACGGGAGATAGAATAAGCAGAAGATAATGCAATAGGCATTGCTATGGGAGATGGGATAATCAGAAAATTATTGAGTATTGGTATTCGGTTCGAATATGAAATTCGCATTTTGTTTAATTTGTTTGCTTGAGTTATAATATCTTACAGTACATTTTAGGTATGCATTTCTAAATTCTTTGAAATAAAGTATTAAATCGTAATTTGCATTTCGTTTTCCATGTTTTTGAAATACACATTGTCTGTATCTTGCTAGCAAATTTTAAGATGGTACAAACCGCTGTATGTCTAACGCCTAACGCCAACCTCATTACGCCTAACTGGATTTCGATTACGAAACTAAAACATGTATTTCTCAACTTATTACTGATATGTTACGTCGTTTGAAATGGAATTGTCTTCATATGTTGCAAATCGGATTGTGTCTATTGCTAAAGTTCAAACCGCGATACGATAAAACTATAATTTGATTACGACTCAACTTATTACTGATATGTTACGTCGTTTGAAATGGAATTGTCTTCATACGTTGCAAATCGGATTGTGTCTATTGCTAATGTTCAAACCGCGATACGATAAAACTATAATTTGATTACGAAATTGAAGATGAGCTTTTCAATGCAAACTCCAACTAATCACAGAAAAGTTACTCTTCCTGACTTTAAGGTTGAACGCGACTATGATTTTTTTTTCGAGTTACTGTCTGAAAATTGGTATACGAATAGAAGAGCATATGCCCAATCAGGGACTGTTTTTACCTTTTTAATATTCGGAAGAGTTTTGAAACTATGACTCCTGAAAATATACCACTGACGTCAATTTTGAGACGTCTCTCATATTTTTGCGGTCCAGCTACAATAACCGTTAGTTTCACCAATTATTCGTTAACCGCTAAGAAATTTAAACCTCAAGTGCGTCTTGTGAAAACATTCACGCACATATTTTTTTTTCTCTTGTTGAACGTTATTGTTTCTAAATTCGTCTATAACGTTATTTTTCGCGGGAAAAACGGCGTCGTGTTTCGCTAAAAAAAATGCGCCTTTCTTTAATTCTTGAAAGCACTGCTCGTTTAATTTTTGATTTTTTTAAATACCTGTATTCAATATTTTATTACAAATCGCCTGATATCAAAAAAGGGTACCTCACAGACTTCGTTTTTGCGCAGTATCAAATAATCTAACCCCTATACCTGTTCTTTTTCATTACGTATTGTTATAAAACGTTTAGCATGACGTAAATCGAACTATTATTTACGCTAATAAGAGCTTAGTTTTGAATAAACCACAGATCAATAACATATAACAGTTGTTGTTAATTTTAGTTAAATTGATAATTCAACATTGTTTTCTTCTGTTGAATTCCGAATAGTTAACATTATTAAGTAATTAAAGCACTGATTATAAATGGAGTATAGTTAAAGTGACATGCTTATCCAAAATCCATGCATGAACATGTATAACAAGATCAATTTTGTCTAATAAAACTTTTACTTCTTACTCAATTATGCATTTATGGAAAATATTAATTACTGGTTACAAGATTTTAACCGCGTGTTTAATAACAGAATGCACAAAAACATTAAATTATTGGTGAATGCTAAAAGATTTACTGTGGTCTACTCTAATCTCATAATGTAAAAATACCATGTTTTTTTGCTCATTTCTTTTAAATCAACTCTGTATTTCTCATAAGAATCTTTGTTTTCGACAAGATTTCTGCATCCAAGCGTCAGATCACACACGACCTTACTATAATGGAAGTCAAATAGACTTATTTTATTTGCATGTAAATTTTATCGACCGTTTTGTTATAAGTAGCAGAAGCAATAAAACGACCTATTTCAATCTTATAATCAGTTCCAGTTAACCAAACTATATGCTGGTAAAAGTTGTGATCGCTGCATTAATTCAACAGTTAAGGTTGTGTTGAACAAAGTAGACATTTATCATGCTGTATATGTCCTGTCCCATTTAGAGAGAATGAAACGAAGCTGCAAGAGAAAATAATGACACTGGAGAAGGAATGTACTGAACTGAGGATGGAATGTACTGCGCTGAGGTAAGGCTATGTATAATATGCCTTGTTTTTAACTTAACTATTAAAATATCAAACGAACGACTACAATACTTAAAATCTAAGGTTGAGACTTTTAAACTAGTTTAAACAGGATATTGACCCTAAGCTACTGGAACTATATCTGTTTCTCTCTAAAACAGTGTTGCTAAAGGGCTGTTTACTCAAAACTTGTTTAAGTTTACTTAAGGAATGAATTGCGGGGTTGATGTCATTATCGGGGTATGAACGCAATTGGGTTGGTCAATGTGTGTGGAGTCCGAAGGACTCCACGAGTACTTTGACCAACCAAATGGCATCAACCCCGCAATTCATTCCTTATATTTACACCACGAGTTCATTATTTCATTCAAGAATTGTTAAAAAAAAATCCTTTATTTCATTTAAGAAAACCTTTCAGTAATCCGTTCTTACCCATTCTGTAAATAGAACGACCCGACTATAACCAGAAACATTTTTTTCAAATGACGTCACAATAACGCGGGAAAAGATCAACCACTTGAAATCACTTTAAAACGTAAAATTGAAACACTTCTGGTACCAATATATTTAAAACATAATAAACTAACACTTTTAAAAATGTTGATCTATATTTTACGGGACCTGCAGACACAATACAACCAATAACAAGATCAATAGCTTTCATGTATATTGTTATGCAATGAATTACGATCCGAACATATCCGAAGATGTTGCGTTGCCGAAAGGCAGTTCATTTAAGGAATGGAAGTTGAGGTGTAAATATAACGTGATCAAAACATCGTTGTTTACTTTTAGACCTCAAATATAAATTGTACAACTTAATCACTTGTCATCAATTTTGTTTAAAATACAGCAGACTACAAATGTATTTATTAAACGTCCGGAGCAGGTTCGATTTGCAATTTAACAATAAGGAATTTAGCAAAGATAATTACTGACAGTTTTAAGCAATCGGCCAATGAAGTATAATGTATATTGTTTTTTAACCTGTTGATTTGACACGTGGTAAAACTTATTAATTTATTAATGTTATTATCATTTTTATTATTATAACAAAACGGTCGATAAAATAATATGTTTATTCTGATTAAGGATACATTTTGTAGTCATACAAAAATAATGATAAAAAAATTCTTTCTTGATAATAGATTTAATAAAAACTTCAGCACAAAATTACTTACCTGGCTATTAGTAGTACTTCTATTTGACCTCGAACCCGCTCCAAAAGCTGTATCATTTCCATATTACGAGTCTCAATTTCTTCTCCTTTTCTGTTAAAATAAGTCACATAATACCTTAATATTAATGTGTTTGTCTTTTAATGAAATGCCAACGAGATTGTTGAACCAATAAATATAAATAAAAGAAAGATTACATAAAAGCTCTAAACAAACGCATTAAAAACAATGTTATTGTTTACGATTGCACACCATATTCTCTCTTTTAAATATTTCATTTTTTGATAAACTTGGTTTCAACTATAAAGTCATTTCTTATTTTGAAAACAGTAAAGATTTATGCAGGGGGAATTATTGAATCACTATTCCCTCACAGGATCTTATTAAAATGTATTACTTTAATTAATATGAACACATTATATTAATATTAAAATAGGAATGTATACATTCGACAATATACTGTGGCATTTTGGCCAGTTAAAATTTATATCAATAATTTAAAGATTAGATAAACGATGAGAATATAAAATCGGAGTATAAAAGGAAGTGGTGTTTAACAAATAAACACATAAAGGGAACCGTCAAAGTTCAAATTGTATCATTTACAAGTGCGTTGAGTACACTTTCATTACTTAGATGTTTTATAGATGTTTGCCATGTTTTACCTTCATATTTAAATGTGTTTTGCCCATTTAATTCCAGTAAATATATAATTAGATTGTAATATACTTCAGTGCAACATTTTTGTTATGTAATCATTTTTATTTATATTCTGTTTGTAACATATTCTTCAAATGCGTTTGTGTACTTGATCTCAAATGCATAGTAACTTTATTTCAGTTTAATATGAAGAACAGCTCCAAACTTCGATATAGTATATATGGTATTGCATTATGTATAATGTATACATTTATATTGTAGATAATTGTCGATTTACTTAATAAATTCGCAACAACAGCAAAACTGCTTGTTATTTGAAAGGGGATGAAAGACTTCAAAGATCCATTAACTTCTACGAAAATTATAGTCATTAAGTAAACTCCTAAAGTGTCCGGCAATAACACTTCAAGCCCGGAGAGGCAGCGCCTAAGTTCATATTACGATGATATAAACACTGACAGAATTGTGGACATGTGCATTCCTATTAAAAATTGTACATTTAATACGAAATCTAACAATAAAACCAATAAAAATGGCAATTATCACTTGCATCTAGTTTTCATCATTCAACCGTCTAACTCTTTCTTCCGACCCGAAGAGAAAAGTATCATATTTCTAGACAGAATAGCAGCATACTACACTAAACAATTGTTGTTGTTCTGTTGTTGTTGTTAATAGTGTGGTTGTTGTTGTCGTGTTTGTCGTGTTTGACGTTGTTGTAATTGTTTCTGTTGTTACAATTCCTTGTAATATGAATATATGAACACAGCCATAATTATGGACAAGTAAAGTTCATTGTATAATTCAGCGTTGTATACGAATATCTTAAATCAAAATCATTAACAACGCCAATTATCACTTGCCTCTGGTTCTCAATATTATATTGTTTTCTTTAAATAATTGTACTGTGTTGGTGTTACCTTTGCCACAACACGTGAAGATGGCACGGACTCCAAACAATGAGGGGAGGCTTCAAATGCGTCATTATGAATATAATTGATCAGTATAGGACGGATAAACTTAAGGGCGTTTGAACAAAACTATATCTAGTAGGCGGGTCCAGAAGAAATCGGATGATCAAAATATAATGCAATAGGCGTGTATAGAAGCTATGGGATGATCAAAATGTAATGTTATGGGCGTGTTAATGGGGGATGAGAAGATCAGAAGATAATGCAATATGCGTATCTAGCTAAAATGTTATGAACAAAATATAATGCAACAGACGTTCCTTGAGAGGATGAGATGAAGATAATGCAATAGGCGTGTATAGGGCAGATATAATGCCCAAAGTAAAATGCGATGGGTTTTAAAGATCGGAAAATAATGCAATAGGTGATGAATGAGATGTGAAATGATCAAAATATAATGCAATAAACGTGTCTTGCGATGATGAGATAAAGAAATTAGACGAGAATGCATTTAAGTGACCAGGGGAGTTGAGAAGATCACCAAAAAAATGCAGTAGGCGTGTTTAGGGGAGATGAAATGATAACAATTTAATGAAATAAGCATGTCTAGGGGTGATGACATTATATTTACACCTCAACTTCCATTCCTTAAATGAACATCATTTCGAAAATTGCCTTCATCAATCGATGGACGCAAAATCTTCGGATATGTTCGGATCGCAATTCATTGCATAATAATATACATGAAAAATATTTATCTTGTTATTGTTTGTATTGTGTCAGAAGGTCCCGTAAAATATAAATCAACATTTTAGAAAGTGTTAGCTTTTTAAATTTTAAATGTATAGTTGCCATAACTGTTTGAATTTTACGTTTTAAAGTGATTTCAAGTGGATGAGCTTTTCCCGCGATATTGTGACGTCATTTGAAAAAAATGCTCCGGGTCGTTCTATTTACAGAATGGGTAGGAATTGGTTACTGAAAAGTTTTTTTTTAAATGAAATTCAGTTTTTTAACAATTCTTGAATGAAATAATGAACTATTGGTGTAAATATATGAATTAATGAATTGCGGGCTTGATGTCATCATCGGGGTATGAACGCAATTGGGCTGGTCAAAGTGTGTGGAGCCCCAAGGACTCCACGAGTACTTTAGGTAAGTCTAAAGGCGATGAGACGATCATAAGATAATGCAAAAGGTTTGAATATTTAATGTGATGTGTACGTTGGACATATTAAATATTTGAGTACAACAAAGTAAATAAATAAATTATATAGTTTTTATATCGAACCTGTTTGTCTCATCGATGAGCGTTGTAACATAAGGACACAACTCGTCTTCTCGAAACATTAGCTGCTCCTCTTCTGTTAGAACCATTGCAGGGAATGCACTGAAAAAATAAGTAGTACTTGTAGTAGTGGTAGTTTTAGGAGTAGTAGTAGTGGTAGTAGTAGTAGTAGTGGTAGTAGTAGTAGTAGTAGCAGTAGTAGTAGTAGTAGTAGTAGTAGTAGTAGTAGTAGTAGTAGTAGTAGTAGTAGTAGTAGTAGTAGTAGTAGTAGTAGTAGTAGTAGTAGTAGTAGTAGTAGTAGTAGTAGTAGTAGTAGTAGTAGAAGTAGTAGTAGTAGAAGAAAAAGTAGTAGTGGTAGTAGTAGTGGTACTAGTAGAAGTAGTAGTAGTAGTAGTAGTAGTAGTAGTAGTAGTAGTAGTAGTAGTAGTAGTAGTAGTAGTTGTAGTAGTAGTAGTAGTAGTAGTAGTAGTAGTAGTAGTAGTAGTAGTAGTAGTAGTAGTAGTAGTAGTAGTAGTAGTAGTGGTAGTAGTAGTGGTACTAGTAGAAGTAATAGTAGTAGTAGTAGTAGTAGTAGTAGTAGAAGTAATAGTAGTAGTAGTAGTAGTAGTAGTAGTAG